>NC_084960.1:3174018-3321518 GCF_949316205.1 Platichthys flesus
AACTAAACACTCTTTGGAAAGTTTATTGCAATAAAGGAACTTTGCAGGTTAACTCAAATACATAAGAATCGAATAATATATCATTTAGAAACTTTTTAGAGCTGTTACAGTATCCACTCCAAAACAATATTCAAGCGTTTTAATGTGTTTGTGCTGTTTTCTTTTTGTTGTATTATCAGTTTGGTTCATCTGTGTGAGGTCAGTGTGTCTTTCTGTTGCAGGTCTTCAGTCTGGATTCGTCACCCTGCCCCGCCTCTCTCGCCTCGACAGACAGTTTCAGGACGGAGACGTGCAGAGAGGCTCTCTAACCGATGGCAGCGGCAGCACCATGACCCGCTCGGACTCCCTCGCCTCGTTCACCGTGGACCTCGGGCCGTCTCTCATGTCTGAGGTGCTCGGCTTGATTGACGACCCCCACTACTTCCAGATGTCCAACCACAGCCCGGCCGCTGAGGAGGAGGATGAGGAAGAGGAAGATGAGGACTCTCTGACAGAGACGCCTGTGCAGAGCCCTGAGGCGACGTCTCCCAACCCGTCCATGAGCAGCGGGTCGTTCAGCAGGACGAGACGGCCAGGCAGCTGTAACAGGGACGAGCAGGAGGAGGACAGGGGGTCTCTGAGGACACCGGACGCGTCCACTGGGTCCCCACAGCGAGTGGAGTCGGTCATGGAGGCTGAAAAGTTCCTGAGGGCGGCGGACGTGCTCTCTCGCCATTACGGCGGGGGGTCCTTCTCGAAGGGGACGAAGATGAGCAGCACCACCCCCCCACCTGCTCTGTCCTCCAGCCGCAAAACACCATACGGCATCACCGAGGAGGAGGAGGAGATCAAAGTGTAGATGTTGAAACTCAGACTGAAAGACAGACTTCAGACTTAACTTTGATTCAACAGAATCGTGGGAAACATTGAGGGTGTGAGGGTTCCTCTAAAGTCAGACAGGTTTGTATGATGATCTGTTCTTCCTCTGCAGAAGCATCACTCCTCCTCCTCCTCTTCCTCTTCTCACATGCACCACTGATCAGCTTCCAGATCCTGGTCTGTGGTCAGTGTCTGCAGGAGGAAGGTTTTCCTTATTGACCTGGATCCTGGACGTTCTCCTCTCTTTTTTAGATTATTTATAACAGAGACTATGTTATACAGAGTGAATGAAGAACACTCTGAAGAACTGTGGATTTTGAAAGACTGCTCGTTTCCTCCCAGCAGATCAACACCTAACACGACATAAAACATAATATGACTCACATGAATAAAGATCACGCAGCATCTGGACATATTAATACGTTGCATACGTTGGAAATAAATATAACTGTCATAGGAAATAAAATGCTTTTATACAGTTGCAGCTGTAATATACTTTTTGTTCATCAAACTTTTGTTTAACTTTTACAATGTTGTCTCACATTTTCTGATAATCCAACAAATGAAGCAGTTTTTTATGGAGATAATTCCTCTAATTTTGATAAAAATCTGTAATAGTTTAAAATCCTACACAGAATAACAAATGCAATATTCCAGTGGCTTCTTTGTTTTCACTTTATTTGAAGACAACATCATTTTGGGTTGTACTCGTATGTAATCCTGTGTAAACAACAACATTTCAAATAAACACTGGTGAAGGAAGAACTCAAACTCAAGTACACTTTTGCATTTACTTCCTATAAGTAGAAAACAAACATCCATTAAAACATTCTATGTAGTTTATCACAAGTCTTTAAACATTTATTTATAGTTTTCAACCAAGCTGCACGTTTCCCAGCAGCTGTTTCTATTGGCTGATCTTTATGGACTTCAGCTTGATGTCCCCGATGATTCGGATGTAGTCGAAGACGCCCATGGCCACACGGTTCGGGAACTGGACTTCGTTCCCATCAGGGAGTTCCACCTCGAACATGTCTCCGGTCAACTTCAACACGATCTGAGAGAAAAAAGATGTTTTATATTTGCGCTCTGAGGCAGATATTTCAAAACCAAGTGAGACTCAAACTCAAATAGCTTGAGGTAAGAGAGGACATCATTGAACAGAACTTTCCACACAGATCTCGTCCTCCTGTCCCTCACCTTGAGTTCTGCTCCCCTCTGCAGAGGGTTGTGTGTGTCCCGTTGCTCGTCGCCCCAACAGCCTTCCGACTTGGAGTTGCACACGAGCACAGCTCCGTCGCAGTCGTCGTGGAACCGGGGGTTGAAGTGAAGAGCCAGGTTGTCTTCATCGCTGCCGAGGTCGATCTGGAATCTGAGTTCAGACAAGATGGTCAATCCAGATGTTTGCAGAGATGGGAACACAACACAGACATGCAACGAGAGCAATAAACAACAATGTATCTGCGTTTATATTAACATATTATTTGAAAGATTATAACAAAAAGGTGTTTGGTTAGATTACCTTTCAGCATCATGCAGAAGTATTCCTTTGATTTTCAGCTGATCGCCAGTTTGCAGATTCACATTCTTCATTTCCAGTTGCTGGTGTTCAGGGTTTAAAAACATGTTATTTTAGAAAATGAAAAATCAAACATTTACATCTGCCAACATACCACAATTTACAGGCGTCAGGGCAGTGAAATAAAAACTTACCAAGCTCATGTTGGGTCCTGGTGTGTGTGTGTGAAGAGTCCTGGAGTTAAAGTGGAAGATGGAGCAGCTTGGTTCAGTCTTGAGGCCCGGCAGAAGTAAAATGGAAAGTGTTTTAGTTCCTCCTCTTTTATAATGAAAAGGAACAAAGTGTCTCAGTCGTCATCATCACAATCAAAGAGCCGATTCAATGCAGACGTCCTGCTCTGATTAATCACTGCTGTTGAACTCATTCTACGAATAAAAGATCGACTGATCAGTCTTCAAACTAAAGGTTCAGATCAGGTGGGGAGGAGGGGCTGGACTCTGCTGATTACATCACAGGGAAACAGACTTCACTGTATTCACTCATCTACTTAAACATTAAAAATTGTTGACATGATTTTTATTTATATTTTGACATAGGTTCTCAGCCACTATCACACTGGATTAGAATTGAAAGCATCTTTTAGTGACATTCTGCTGGTGTCCTCTAACTGTTCGGAAGGGAATTTAGATTAAAATGATTTGATAACTAGCTCCTCATGTTTGTATTTAACATCATCCATTAATTTAGGAGGAATCAGTTTTTTTAAAGGAGGAAGCTGCAGCAGCACTTTTGTAGAACCCAATTTATTTTTTGTTATTTCTGTCATTTTAATAAGGTACTTTGCAATTTGCCTGCAATTGAACACATTCAAGTACTTCAACAAAAACATGGCGGCCATAGTAGAGATTGTTGTAAATTTATGTATTTAAATATAAAGGATCTATTGTAGGGTAAAGAAAATAACAATTAGTACAATTGTGGTAATTACACACTTTTATATTCAATTTCTGCATGTAGATTCCTTTTACCTGAATCTTACACATTTAACCTTTAAGATAGTGACCAGGCAGATGTGACAGATGTAAAAAACAGAGACAGACACTTAAAAACTCACCACAAAGAAACAGTGTAACATGAACTCTAAGATGATTACCACAGAGGGACTCAGGTGAGGCAGGAAACAGGAAATATTCAGGTTTGTAAAAAACACAGGAATGAATATGCATCATGACTCCCACTCCTCTCCAGACGGTGGGGGTAGGGCACCAATAAGTTGTTTGTCAGCCTCCATTAAACACCAGAAGAAGAACCACAATCACTAGGAACTACTTCCGCTTCGTTGCCGGAAGTGACAAAATAAAGTAAACAGAGCAGCTGTCAATGGCCTCGGAAATTCACACAGTTCCAGAATAAAGGGACAGAAAGACATTTGTACTTTTTACTCACAACATCTGACGTTTTTATGAGAAACTGCTGTGAACACTGACGAAGGTAAATCGTTTGTTGACGTTTCTAACCAAGTGGAGCCTTCTGTTAGCCTAGCAGCTATCAGCTAATTAGCCGGCGTTAGCAGGCTGTTTCCCTGTAGCTCGCTCCCGTGCAGTGGATATGTGTTAATATCTCAGTTTGTACCAGTGATGTCATCTCAGTGAGTTTGGTTTACACTGACATATTTTACAGGCTAACCACAGGTAGTTAGCATAGGCTGCTAGCTGCTAGCTACCAGCTGTGAGTTCACCTGCTGCAGCAGCTGGCCTCTCCTCCTCATCCTCCTCATCCTCTGTCCTGACGAAGAACAATCACCTGCTTCTTTACCTGCATTTGATAGATTCTGCATTTTCCCACAGGATGATTAAGTTCATCTCACTTTAAACTACTGTCTGTGTCAGTGGTTGCTCATCATGTAAGTGTGTGTGTTGTGTTCACCCACAGGGACAGGAGCGACTCTGCCCTGCGATGTTCACAGACATGGACTACGAGCTGGAGGAGGACAAGCTGTGAGTGTACACTTGTTCATGATCTCTTCCATTCAAGCAATTCACCGTTTTTAAATCTATATGAATCATCTGCTCACACGAGCTATTTCTCTAGAATTTAATTCGTTATTTTTTTGCTATTCTTTTATTCTATTCATTATCTGGCTAGTAAGTAATTCGTATTAAACTTAATTAAGAGTGTCTGCTTGTTTGTATATCAAGGAATTAAGAGTTGCAAAATATAAGTCTATACTTATAGAATTCTCCAAGAACAGCGTCACGTATTTCCTGCAAATCTCAGTGTGTCATATTTCTCCTGAACAGAGGGATACCAACAGTACCTGGTACTGTGTGTCTGAAGAAAGATCCGAACAACCTTATTGGCATCAGCATTGGTGGGGGCGCCCAGTACTGCCCTTGCCTCTACATTGTCCAGGTACAGAGTAGGAACAAAAACAATATTTGGTCTTTGGTACCTTTTTTAAATGATGTTTGTGTCGTCTCCCAGGTCTTCGATAACACCCCAGCAGCTCTGGAGGGGACGCTGGCAGCAGGAGATGAAATCACAGGTGTGAACGGGAAACCAGTGAAGGGGAAGACTAAAGTGGAGGTGGCCAAGATGATTCAAGTTGTGCAGGTACTCAAGCTCTGGAGATCACAGTTCATAGTTAATAATAGTCCTGAGCACCATTAGTATACAGTCAGATGGATTCTGTGGATACACAGTCTAGAACTTGGTTGGCTGTATAAATACCTTTCACTACTTGATTAATGTATGAGATGAATAAGTAAATTGTCTAAGTCTGCTCCACTGGGGATGAATGAAAAGATATATTCATAAAACAAATAAATCAGTAAAATATTACTCACATTTTGTTGTATCCGACTCTGGTTGTAGATTTATCAGTGAGCAGTCCAACACTTTACTGAATGGGTGCACACCCGCCACTGGACTGTGGAGAAAAGGGACTTAACTGCCCAGCCAGGCCGAAGAGCTCATGACAATGGCTGGCAGCATTCGGCATTACGTCACCAACACAGAGCGCCTGTGTTGTTTTAGCAGCCATTGTTCACACCCATAAAAATTCCCTGACTTCCTGCACGATGGATTAAAGAGAGGGTTCAGTGTTGGAATTAAAGGATTAGATTGTGCTGCTGTTCCCCAGTCGATGCAGATACTGCATGTGAATTTCACCCGAGGCGTCCTGGCGCTGGACAAGTTTGCACAAGTTAAAATTGAACACGTTATAGAAAATTAATTACATTTAAATAATTTATTATAGTTACACAATTAAACAAGTGGGAGAGTTTTTTTATTTTCCTCGATATGATCTTTTAAATGTGTGTGTTTTATTTGTTGTTGATGTAACTGTGTGTGTCAGGAAGAAGCAACGATCCACTACAACAAACTGCAGGCAGATCCAAAACAGGGGAAGTCTCTGGATATAGGTATCCCCTCCAAATACTCACTTTGAATCCCGAACCATGACTCTCTGTGTTTTATAAGTTCATGTATTTTAATGCAGTGATTTGGATAAACACACATAAACACATACATTGTGTGTTTCAGTGCTGAAAAAGGTCAAACATCGGCTGGTAGAGAATATGAGCTCAGGCACCGCAGACGCTCTGGGACTCAGCAGAGCTATTCTCTGCAACGGTGAGATTATTATCATGATCATTATGAGTTTTTTCATATATAATAAATTATGCTTATGGAAATGAATGTTGCTTTTCAGATGGACTTGTCAAAAGACTGGAAGAGCTGGAGAAAACAGCAGAGCTCTACAAAGGTAAAGAATTATCTAATAAGGAAACTTCAGTTACTAGTCTAGTTAAATGTGACAAAAAACTGTAACATCAGTTATTCCAGAATCGGTTGAGTTGTGGTTCTTTGTGGAAATCGGTGTGATGTTGTTCCTTTGTTGGCCTGCAGGGCTGATGGAGCACACGAAGAGGCTGCTCAGAGCTTTTTTTGAGCTTTCTCAGACTCACAGAGGTGAGTTACACTGATCCAGAATCAGACATTTAAATAAACAATGTGTTTTAAAATGCATCTTTTCTAAAGAGACAGAAAAACCCAAGACAGATCTTCCTTGTAGATATCATCTCAGTGTTAGTGTCTAATATGTCTGACTGGTATTTGATTACACATCTTTTCAGCGTTTGGTGACGTTTTCTCTGTCATCGGCGTTCGAGAGCCCCAGGCGGCGGCCAGCGAGGCGTTTGTGAAGTTTGCTGATGCTCACCGCAACATTGAGAAATATGGAATTCAGCTGCTAAAGACCATTAAACCCGTGAGTACAGTTAGGAGTTTGGCTCTGATCCGGTGTCTCAAAGAGGAAAGTGATTTTAGAGCTGTGAAGAACTAGAAAAAGATTTAAACATTATGAATTCAAGCACAAAATATATTAGTTGTTACTCCAACACTTCGATGTGTCTCATTGAACAGATGCTCCATGACCTGAACACGTACCTTCACAAGGCCATACCGGACACGAAGCTCACCATCCGCAAGTACCTGGACGTGAAGTTTGAGTATCTGGTAAAAACACAGCTTTCTTCTTCTGGCTCAGTGTACGACATACAATGACTAAACAAGTTCCGCGTCAGGCAACAGATTAATTATACTCGTCTCTTTCAGTCGTACTGTCTGAAGGTGAAGGAAATGGACGATGAAGAATACAGCAGTATTGTGAGTTATGATTCAAAATATTCAGTCAAATGTTAAAGCTATCAAACCCCGACTGAGCACATGAGCTTTGTCATGTAGTATTTTAAATGTTCTCAAATGCAGTGTGAATAATGTGCTTGCTTCTACAGGCCATCGGAGAGCCCATGTATCGCGTGAGCACCGGTAACTACGAGTACCGCTTGGTGCTGCGGTGTCGGCAGGAGGCCCGGGCCCGCTTCGCCAAAATGAGGAAGGACGTCCTGGAGAAGATCGAGCTGCTGGATCAGAAACACGGTCGGTTATCACGTCAGGAAGTATCACAGATCTAAAACAGGATATGTGAAGTGAAGAGGTTGTTGAATAAACAGGCAACTCATGAGAATCATCTGGATTTTGACTTTATATTTGTCTTTAAGGACATAATATCATACCTACCTATTTTTTGCCTGGATAATCGTAGCATGGTATTGTTATATTGGCACGAATAGATCATTAAAATGTATGGTTAGTAAGTTTTTGCCGCCATGTCACTGATTCACTCTCATGATTCCAGCAAAACATTTTTAAAAGCTTATTTATTTTCCTTTCATTTGCTACTTCTCCTCAACAAGTCAGTTTTAAACACCGTCTCTCATTCCTTCCTCCACAGTCCAGGACATCGTGTTCCAGCTGCAGCGCTTCGTCTCCGGCATGTCGCACTACTACGACGAGTGCTACGCCGTCCTGAAGGAGGCGGACGTGTTCCCCATCGAGGTGGACCTCTCCCGCACCATGATCAACTACTGCAGCCAGTCGCTGACCTACACGGAAGATGAAGAGGAGGACGAGGACGGAAGAGGCGGAGAGGAAGGAGGCGGCAGCAGCGCAGACGGTCAAACAGAGAACGGCGCAGAGAAACTGATCGATGATGAATGAGAGTGTGTGTGTGTGTGTGTGTGTGTGTTCTTGTGGAGATGAAGTCCAACATTTCCCCCAGCAGTGATCTTTGCAGTGCAATACGGCAGCAGGAATGGTTAGAAGTGTTTTGGAAAGGTGGAAACTACTGAAACTAGCTGATATCACTTGGTAAGCTTCTCTGGTGGTGTTTTACCAGAACACATTTTGATTCTCAGCTTTTCTCCTTTGCTTTGTAACACGACTGTCTTTCACAAAATGAGGTCAAAACAGAAGGAAACTGTATCTGAAGCTGTGGAGTATAAACCAATATGAGTTGTGCCTTGGTAGCTTTTAGTTTACTGAAGTGAAATGGATCTGAGCTGTTATACTTTAACTTTTACATTTTGATTTTATTTTTTGCAGCATCAAAGTTAGAAGGAACTTATTTAGCCTCAAAGTAAAATATTATTTTGAGGTGAGCAGTGTCACAACAAGGAAATGATTTTCTCCTCCCCATAACAGAAACTGGGAAATGAAACTGGTGTTGAAGTAGGTGACTGGCGCAGACATGACGTCATGGTGGATTGTAGGATACCATCACTACCTGTAAATACGAAAAAGCAGAACGGCTTTAAAAATCACTGGTGTTGTATTTTTTCTCTCTCGTCATTCCAACTTTATTTATTATACTTTTCAAAATATACTTGAAAGTTCTAAAGGGAAAAGATTGATTCCATATAACAGAGAATATAATTATTTAATCGTGTGTAATCTGTCTTTTATTTTGTCTTCTGAGGATTAAGATGATTTTGTGCATTCTCATGATTTGCTTTGTAGTTTGCGGCGACCAGCGGGGGGGGGGGGGGGGGGCAGCCTCACATCATGTGAAGGATTTAAAAGGATTGTATGGTTTTTGTTTTTAACTGGAAAGAAAAGAAAACACATCAAAGGGACCTGCTGTGTGTTGATGTCTTCTGTTGCACAGGTTGGCTCACAAACGGCTGAAGCAGATTTGTTTTGTACCACAAATAAATAACTGTAACTTCCGTGTTTGGTCTGTTTGATTGAGGATTCTGAGTTAATGGGAAATGTGTGCATTATAACACAACACACACACACTTGTGATGTCACCAGGACTTCACATTACATTATTTCCTGGAGAATAACTCAAACCTGAAAACACAAGTCATTCGTGGGATTTATTCTCTTTCCATAACATGAGAGAAGAACGATGAGCCGCAAGAAACAGCAAATAAATGAAATGAAATAAAAACAACAAAGCAACAGTATCTCAAACTAAACACGGATAAAAACATTAAAGGTATAGTTCACAGAAAAATGTAAATCCACTCGTCTACCCACCACTATGGAAGGGGGGGGGGGGGTCAACGGTGAACGATTCTTCAGACGTAATAAAACCCAGACATTCATATTCGAAACGAGGTCACAACAAACCCTTTTAAAGTGTTGATGACGAGTCGGAGGTGTGTGTTTGTTGTTGTGCACGCAAGTACGCAGACACGCGCGAAAGAATAGCTCGAATACCTTGTTTAGTTAGTATAAAGTCAATCTATACTACATGCAGTCTTACTGAGCCCCAGTGGCCTAATGGATAAGGCACTGGCCTCCTAAGCCAGGGATTGTGGGTTCGAGTCCCATCTGGGGTGAAGCTTTTTTATTGCTTTGTTAAATCTATAGTTTTTATGTAAATGATTTATATAACCACAGTGTCTCTGTCATATATAACCATATATAACCACATTTAACCACAGTGTCACTCTCACTATATATAACCAAAATGTCACATGGACGTGTGTCCTCTTCCCGTTTCCTCTGACCTGCAGCCAATCAGGACCCTCCCCTCTGCTGCTGCGTCAGGCTTTAACTCCTCCCCCTAAAGACGACTGGTTTCACTCCTGAATCACTTTTTGTCTTCAGCTCCCAGATCCGCTTCTCAGCCTCCTGCCGCCTCCTGCCGCCTCCTCCCCGTCAGCCATGCTACAGGCCTGGAGTGTGTGTGTCCTCCTCCTGCTCGGGGCGAGCCTGTCCGCTGCAGACAGTAAGTAGGTCGAGTCCTATATACAGTCTGTGGTCGAGTCCCTGTGAGTCTGTTGTGTAAGGACTCCAAGTTTACAGCTGCTGGGATTCAAGGAGGTGTGCTGTTGATACAAGAGTCCTTCTCTGCTAACCTCTTTCAAATCTCCATTTGGTTTATACAAATAAATCCATGTCAACATAGGATTCACATTTACACCAATAAAAGTATTTTATTTATGTGCTGTAAGAGTGTTTGGTTATTTTATTTTGTCTGTACTTTCTATCACATATCATACGTTGTACAGGAAAGCATTGTGTCTCCCTCTGTCTGAGATGTGCTGTACAAATGAAATGATTGGTTAATACTTGTGTGATTCCCCCTCAGAGATGACAGCAGCCACCGTGTACTGGGATCCGCTCCAGAAGACCGTCCTGCTGAAGGAAGGGGTTCTGGACCTGGACGGGGACGCGTACGGCTACCTGAACAACACCTTGTCCAGGACCGGCTGGAGCGTCCTGGAGATCCGGGCCGGCTACGGAAAAACCCCTGAGACCGACGAGGTCACCTTCTTCCTGGCCGGATACCTCGAAGGCTTCCTCACCGCCCAGTAGGACCAGTGCTCCTCTGGTCATTTCACAACAATAACATAGTACAATAATCATTCAATTCATATTCATGTCCTCTCCCTCCACAGGCAGATGATGGACAACTACATCAACATGTACCCGCAGCTGATTCACGACCCAGAGATCCTCGGACCGGTTCAGAGTTTCATGGAGTTAGTCTGTTCCCTTTTCCTTTTAAAAATGAAAAAGCAGCCGCAGTTCTTAAGAAGACACAGTCACATGGTCACATATCATATTTCATATCCTCTTCTCGGAGAGGTGTGACTTGAAGAGGAGAGCCTATAGGTCTTGAGTGGTTCAGAGGATCAATATTTCTCTCCTTCTCATCCAAATCAATTTATAAATGTGATACAGATCTTATACTTTGAGGAGCTCAGTGTTTTAAAAATGTTTTTCGTGGTTCTTGTTTCTCGTAGGAAGCAGGACTCGTGGGTCAGGGAGCAGGTGAAGTCCAACAAGAGCTCAGATCCTCTGTGGAGACACGCCGGCTTCATCGTGGCCCAGATGGACGGACTCCAAGCCGGAGCGAGAGACTGGGCCAAGAAACAAGGGAGAAAGGTCTGGAGGCCCTGAGACGTTCATGAGCAGATATTAAATATTGTTTTTGTGGACTCTAATATATAAGGTTTAATGAGTTTGGCTTCAGGAACCACTTTAGGTTTAAACAAACAGAGAGAAGCCTGAAAGCCGACAAGCAGCTGCACCATTTCAGTGATTTTGAATATTTTTCTCATTTCATGCGATCAGTCGTTTTTCAAAACTCTTATTTCCGTGTCTGTCACTCTGAAGGTGTCAGTACTGGTCGTCTCTCATTTTCAGACTAACAGCTGTTGATCTGGTGTCTCTTCCCCTCAGCCGCTGTCCCTGTTCGCCGTCCAGTTCCTGAGCGCGGTGGGAGACCTGCTGGATCTGATCCCGGCCCTGGTCCCCAGCTCCAGACTCAGAGACTTTAAAATGCCGGGGATGGGACACTGCTCTGCGCTCATCAAGGTGGGAGGTTAAATCATGTTGTGGTGAAAGGCCTGTGACACAACTCACATAATAAATAGAAACAACAACACAAAGCACAGGGTTTTAGATTTATATTTCAATCTGGATTTACTTAGTTGTTCCCGAACTTTTAGTTTGGCTTTTTTTTTATTTACTTGATTCACCGACACAGGAACTCATTCGTTGAAAACCACATCACATGTTTGCTTCCCTGTTGAGTTACAGTTTGTGTCTGTTTCCAACAACACAACACTTGACACTGAAATCCAGTACGACTATTATCCATAGTGGTTTTGCATCATTTCATCCACGCGTCCCAGTAATGGAGGCGAATACTTTGTATGTGATTTTAAATTCCATGGAAATCCAGTTTACAGATGTGCAACAGGAGCCTGGCTCTCTCTCCTCCCGACCCCTGAGTATTGTGCTGACGTGCTGTGTCGGATATTTTCACTTTCCTCTAATCAAAGTCCTAATTCCAAATCATTTCACAAGACGCACAATCTCCTGTTCAACCCAGAATCTCACCCCCTCGTTCCCCTGGTCCTCCTCAGATGCTCCCCGGCTTCGAGAACCTCCTGTTCGCCCACTCCAGCTGGTACACATACGCTGCCACCATGCGCATCTACAAACACTGGGACTTCCACGTCGCTGATCCCAACACAGCCACTGGGAAACTGTCGTTCAGCAGCTACCCTGGTGTGTAGGCTCTTCCAAGAGTGAAATCACAGCCATTCGTTTCTTAAACAACAGCTGGATTGTGAAGCTTATCTTCCTCCCGCAGGTTTCCTGGTGTCTCTGGATGACTTCTATCTCCTGGGCAGTGGTCTGATGATGACCCAGACCACCAACAATGTGTTCAACTCCTCCCTGTATGAGTCGGTGTCCCCCCACAGTCTGCTGGCGTGGCAGAGGGTCCGGCTGGCTCACAGTCTGGCTCACACCGGAGAGGAGTGGGCCCTGATCTTCTCCAAGCACAACTCAGGTGAGTGGATCTGATACAAACGACAAATTAGTTAGTGCTTATGCATTTTTTTTAAAGTGAATTGTATGCTTTTACCGGGGTAGATTTAAATTTGGATTTAGATTTGGTCACGTTTGTTTTCGCTCAGAAGGAAAATCAAGTTACAGAGACTCTAAACCTACAAAACACAAACACTGAGATCTGACCCCCTGAATTTCAAGGATCGAGCTAGTTTCTTGGTCCTGATTTCAGATTGGTAACAAAGCCCCTCTCTTCCAGGAACCTACAACAACCAGTACATGGTGTTGGACCGGAGCAAAGTGAAGCTGGGCCACAGCGTGGAGGACGGAGCTCTGACGGTGGTGGAGCAGATCCCCGGCCTGGTGGAGTTCTCCGACCAGACGCAGGCTCTGCGCCGAGGTAACCACCGCTCTTCTTTTCATGTCTCCTTCAGTATTTGTTTCATTGGTTGAGTTTCTCTTTTCCCTGTTTACCTTTAGGTTACTGGCCGTCCTACAACGTACCTTTCCACAAGAAGATCTACCTGCTGAGTGGCTACGGTGAAATGTGGAAGGCTCATGGAGACGACTTCTCCTACGATCTCTGTCCCAGGGCCAAGATCTTCCGCCGGGACCAGGCCAACGTCAAGGACCTGGACTCCTTGAAGCGCATCATGAGGTTCAACGGTAAATAAATATCCAAATCTAGTGAATTTAAACTAAAAATAAGGTAAAATCATGGAATACAGACAAAAGCATTGATTAAATACATTTCAGTAAAGATCTACTTATCAGCCTGGACATCTCTCGTGGTCACTGACTTCTGTTTGCTTGATTTCAGACTACAAGAAGGATCCATACTCCAAAGGCGACCCCTGCAAGTCCATCTGCTGCCGTAACGACTTGAGGTCGGAGAAGCCTTCACCGGGAGGCTGCTACGACACAAAGGTTCGATCCCGTCCACACAGGCACCGTGCTGCTTTCAGAGGTCACGTGGGTTGTGTCAGGTCAGAGCTTCTCATGTGTGCGTGTTGTTCTCCGTCCAGGTGACAGATTTCCAGATGGCGGAGGACTTCCGGGCGGAGGCGGTGAACGGGCCGACCACACAGGACGGACTCCCGCCGTTCATGTGGGACAAGTTCAGCAGCGTCAGCCACCAAGGTCTGCCGCAGTTCTACAACTTCACCTTCGTCAGGATGCAGCCTCTGCTCTTTCAACCGTGAGGTGTGTGTCTGTGTCTGTGTGTGTGTGTGTGTGTCTGTGTGTGTGTGTGTGGTAAACCCTTCTTTCTTTTGTGATTCATTTATCTGCTGCTGCTGCTAAAACATCAGATCGACGTCCCAGCATGTTTTCATTGTAATAAACACATTCAGACAAAACGTCCCTCGCCTGATAAAATGCTTTCGATCTGTTAAACTGCCTTTTTGATCAGATGTCTGAGGTTATGATGAAGGATTTGATAAATAGTAGAAATCAGGGTTGTTTTTGTTCCTGCTGCCATTTGTGCGTTGACCACTGAGAGTCGCTTTGTGAGTTTTATGAAATGCATCAATGCATATTAGTCGTTTCTTCTTTTTTCTAAGAGCGTCCACGTGTGAAACACTATCGATTTAAATAAAGACGATCAGTCAAACTCAGGGAAGTTGATCTTTTCTGCTGATGTGATTTAAGAGCATCTCATTTTCTACTCTGTGCAGAATGAAAATATTTCAGGTTTGTATTTTTTGTATCATCTTGTGTGAAATGCAATGCACATTGTTTTTCATGCTATGATTTCATTTGTTTATATGTTTAATAAAGTTGAAATGCTGCAACTGTACCGTCCTGTCTTTTAATCTGTTTACCATCACATCCCTGCTCTGATTGGATCACTGGACCAATTCCCCCCCCCCCTCACGTTATTCATCACTTATGAAAATGCGACGGATTGTAAAAATGTAGTGGAGAGTAGAAAGTACAGATAATTGCGAGTGAAAAATTACCTGGAGATAAATCAACTTATATATGATACATGAAAATATGCAGCAAAATAGTAAATGTACTTTTTTACATCCCACTGTCAATAACACATAACCAGTTATACCATATTTAGTCCAAACTAAGGAGCTTGAAGGTCAGGACCCGGGTTTTCTTAAAACAGACACCGTGAGTTATCTGTGTCCCCAGAGACATAGAAAGATTCAGCCCCTGATCTGAAATGGAGGAAATGAAACATCTGTCAGGCTTTCGTTTCTAAATCCTCTGAGTCTCAGGGTTTTTTCTTGCCTGAGTCACAAACAGAAGTTCAGAGGGAGGTAACGCTGCAGCAAGCCGCATCCTGCTCCTCCTGCTCCTCCTGCTCCTCCTGACCAGCCATGGCCAAGAAGATCTGCTCCTCTGGACGCAAGTGGGACCACCTCATCGGGGATTGCTTACCCAAAGAGACGGAACCCAGAGACAACACCCAACCATCAACAAGTGAGACCAGTCCCTCTCAGAGGTTTTTACTTTTCCCCTGAACAGAGCAGCTGAACCAAAGTCTGGCTCAGTCTGGACATATCTTTGTAGTTCTTGGTTTTAGACCTAAATGGTTTGACCCAAGCTCCTTCAGTCCACGTTTGAGATGCCTATGTTCCTCCTGACTCTCACAGCTGAGTTGTGTTCTTCTCCTATTTGATGAAACATTTTAAGGGATTCGTTTTTTCTATCATTTAGTTGAGGAGGCAGAGAGTTCCCATGTTTCACGTGTCTCTGATTTGCCTGGATTCTCAAACTGATGCTGTGAATGTTTGTGTCGATATCCCGGGTGTCACAGAAGCTGAGAGACGTTCTTGTGTTTCCCCTCAGAGCCGCCTCTAATGGCCGTTGTGGAACCGGCGAGGGACCCGGCGCTGAGTCCGGCGCTCTGGATCTTTGTGATGCTGGCCACAGTGGGAGCCATCTTGGTTCTGGCTCTGTGGCTCGTCATATACAGACGAACCAGACCCAGCAGAACTCCAGGTAAACACAACTGGACTTAATTAGTCATATACGATTATTCTTTTAAGCTTTTCTGCTCCTACAAAAGTAAATGGTATTGGTGAGTATTAGTACTGCAGTTTTCTTGTCTTGATGACCACTCAATATATATAATATTATGGTTTCTTCCTCAGCTGACGCGCCACCCCTCCACAACATTTTATGGAAATTGGTTGAGTAACTTTTGTGTCATCCTGCTAGATAACAAACTAAAACACAGATGAGAACCTTGTGTCCTTGTTGGAGGTGATAATGGATTTTTAAACAATCAAACTGCTGTGACTCAGTTAACAGATGCTTTTATGTGACAGTTAAACCAAGGGATCAATTAATTCTCCATTTCCTCAGTGAAGTGTTTTATATTCTGACAGCTTGGCTCATCTGGTGGTGAGTGTTATGCAGGAAGTGGGGTCACAGGCAGGCAGGTGATGGAGTGTGACGCTCATTGCTGTAGAAACTCCACTGTTTCTGTTCTCGTCTTCTCGCTCGTCCCAGGGGTCGGCCCCACCGCTCTCTTACCGGCTCTTCTGCTGTGAACACACATCCGTTGGTTACGCAGGAGGAACTACGTCCCCCAAGTTGCCCCTGAAAACAGATAAACTGACAAAAGGACACACACAGGGTCGATTGAGCCGTCTGTCAATAGACGTCTGTCCACAGGACCAGCAGGAATGTGAAATGTAGATTAGCAGAGTGAAGGAAGTCAGCTCCGTCTGCTCAGCTGTTGTGAAACATTAGTTTTACTCATGATTTAGGGAAGGAGCCTGATGCTTGTGTCATAATGTCTGAAAGTAAAATTAACCTCCCAGTCAAATTTTGCTTTCATATTCTGTATAATTTAACAAATTGTGGTTTGATATACAAATATGCTATCGAAAAGAAAATCCTTTGATAGTCTGTAAGTATTTGGTTGTTTTCAGTAGTAATATATGGACATGGCCAAACAGGGAACATGTATTTGTTAAAACTGTTAGATTCATTTTTATTTAAATGTCAAAATGGCCCATTTTAATTATATAATAGACATAAATATATATGTATCTGTATCATAGACTGTACATAAAGACTAGATCTTTATATCCAGTCTCTGATCAGTACAGGGATCCTATCACACAATGTTCAGTATAGATATTCAGAGACACTCATGTTTGTGTGGTTTGTGTTACAGATCCTGAACCAGGACAGGAACCTCCTCAGAAAACAGATCCTCCAGCCTCAGGTCCCCAGCTGCCATCAGAGACTACCGGTCTGACAGAGATGTTCCTTAGAGCCGGGGAGGCCTCGGCCCCCTGTGCTCACCTGCACCCGGGGGCCCAAGCCCACTCCATGTGGGAGGAGGGCTTCACTGCATGTAGGGGCTCTGCAAAGCATGATGGGAAAGAGGAGGACAGAGGGCTGATGACGAGGGGCCACAGGATCCCACTTCCTGCCACGGAGCTGGGTGGAACTGTACTGGTTACAGCTAAAACTGTGTAGTGTGTGTATTGTGTGTGTGTGTGTGTGTGTGTGTGTGTGTGTGTGTGTGTGTGTGTGTGTGTGTTTGTGTGTGTGTGTGCGTTTTACAATGTTCCCCTTACTGCATGCAATATGCACATTGAACTGAGATGTGATGCAATATCCTTCTTTCTTTCCTCTTGTCCTCACATGTTGTATGGTTTTTTTTTAATAGTATAGTTAAATTTATTTTAAAGCAAAGACAAGAAAAACAAAGAAACTGCTGTGGAACCGTTGCCACGTGTCAAACATCATTTAATAAAACACAGAACAAAAATCATGACAGAAACATTTCCTGGTGTTGTGGCGTAGAGGAGAAATGTTCTTGACACATACTGAGTGGATCCAGCAGAAAATTCTATTTACACGGTAAATATGTTAGTCAAACTCAATCAGTGAGTGTCCAGCAGAAAACAACAACAGAGAACTTTTGTAAAGTAAAGTCAGCAGGGTCCACTTCATATATTGGATTCCTTGTTTTCAGAGAACTGACTTTAACTGATTCAGTTTTTTGAGAATTAGAAAAAGTTGTAGTATCGAAAATAACTCTATGGTAGACAGTAAATAATAAAGTGACGAGTATCGTTACATAACAATGGTCTGTTCCACATAGTTAAAAATATATATATATATTGCCAGTGTTTTTCTCTTAATGGGTTTTGGTTGCTCCATACATATTATAACAGCAGGTCTGTGTGAAACTGGGTCAGTGCCACAGAATCCAGGAAGAATAAAGCTTGTCTATAACATGGATTTGTGCTTTTAATGAAAAACAAGACAATGTAATGAAGTGGTTCATTTCTGGTGACAGAGGGGGGGGAGAGAAGGATGTGGGGTTTGTGAGAAGTGAGAGGAATCGATGTCGGGGTAGAAAAAGAGACACAAACCCATTAACAGCTGAGTTCATGGCGACATGAGCACATGGAAGTCTCACCTTCCACAGTCCTGCTCGTTCCACAGCTGCTCTCCAGTCACTCGACCCCCTGGTGAGCGGAGCTGGCCTGTGGAACCAGCTGATTCAGACAGGACACACACTTTTGCAAAGTCTACTCCCCGGGCAGATCAGGAGTTCGGGTGGAATCACAGGAAGGTGCTGGGGTTGTCAGCCACAGCCAGGTGGAAGTACTCCGGCTGGCCGTCGCTCTGGACGCTGCCGCTCGTCTCCCTGCGACGGACCTTGGTGGACAGTGTCTTCCTCTTCTCCAAGCCCTCCCTCCCCCCGCCTGTCTTCTCCAGGCCGGTCACTATCATCTCCGCCAGGTCCTGCTGGAGCCGCTGGAAGTTCTCCCTGAGACAGAAGCATCAGGATTATTCAGATTAAGGATGTGCATGTGGGAAGATGCAACACTTCACATCCTCAGCATTTATCATGCAGTAGATGTGTCAGTGGATGAACTCACGCTGTGGGTGGTGTCGGCAGGTTGTATTTCCCCCCAGTCACCCCAGTCAACCAGTACGTCATCTCTTTACCTTTACCCTGTAAGTCATTTACACACACACACAGGAAATTAAACCAGGAACCACTATATGCAGAGTTTACACTACACACAAAGGGCCAAAGCAAACCTTCAGGTACGTCTCTCCTCTCTGCTCGTATTGAAACTCGCAGTCCGTCCTCTGCAGGATGCTGATGGTGGAGTGGCTCACGTGAATCCTCAGAGCTGGAGGAACATAACAAGGAATCATCAGAGAGTCACACTCTCATCTTTCTTTCATTCTGTGGGGAAAGACGATCAGGAGCTGCGACTAAATCACAAATACAGTGTGTGATTGTGTTTAAGTGTGCGTGTAAGTGTGTGTGTCTCTTACGCAGGCCTGTGGACTCCATGCGTGAGGCCGTGTTCACTGTGTCTCCGAACAGACAGTAGCGAGGCATCTTGTTTCCCACCACTCCTGCCGCACAAGGACCTACACACAAAGACACACAACCTTCATTCACCTCATCGTGCTGCTCACTGATACAAATCTGTGACAATCTGTTTGCTGGTATATAGTTTATATTTTATAAAAAGCTGTTACCTGAATGCACACCGATGCGGATCCACAGGGGGATCCCAGGAAGGTGCTGCAGCTCAAACGTCCCCACAAAGGACAGGATGTCCAGGGCCATGTGAGCGATGTCCACTGCGTGCCTGTCGCCGTTGCGTCTGGGCAAACCCGACGCAACCATGTACGCGTCTCCTATCGTCTCCACCTGAGAGACAGAGGACGAAAACTGTTTTTAAAAATATCAACCAAGTACACTGGGTAAGCTCCACTTCTTCATAATACAACCAGAACCTGTCAGTTGTCTGTCTGTGATAACTTTGTCTCAGTAACCTTATAGACGTCGTGGTGGTCCAGGATGCTGTCAAAGTTCTTGTAGATGTCGTTGAGCATGTCCACCACCTCCATGGGGGTGCTGTAGTGGCAGAGGGTGGTGAATCCCACGATGTCGCTGAAATAAACAGTCACCTCCTCGAAGAGCTCCGGCTCCACCCGACCCGTCTCCTTCAGTGACCGCACCACAGGGCTGAGGACAGGGAGACACTCCAATTATTAACAGCTTCTAGTGACATGAAGACTGCTGTCAGGTACAAGGACTGGGGGGGGGGGGGGGGGGGGATATTGTTTTGAATCATTATAGATCTTGGAATTACGTAAGTTTTTGCTTTTTTACTTGAAAAGAGTCCTGGATATCTATTCAAAGAAAATCAAGAGGTCTTATGCTTCCTCCAATCAGATTCAGTCTAGATAAAAAAAAAAATCCAGACTCATGCGAGGTCCCTGTGCCCTTTGACCTTTGTCCACTGGAATCTAAACCAGTTAATGTGTGAGTCCAAGTGACAACTGGTTAAAATTTAAAGAAGTTCAGGTGTTGTGAGGCCACTGTGGCCTTTGACCTTTGACCACCCAAATCTAATCAGTGAGTCTAAGTGAACATTTGTGCTGAGTTTAAGCCTTTAGGAGTTTTTTAAGATAATGTTTTCACAAGGGAAGAGAGGGGTGGTGTTAGGTCACTTTGACCTTTGACCTCCACATTCTAATCAGGTCGTCCTTGAGTCCAAGTGAATGTTTGTGCTGGATGTGATGGGAACTTCTACGTTTGTTTAACCTTGGATCAAATGGATCAATTCATTTTTAAGTCAACGTGAACATTTACATCAAATATGAAGAACAACCTGTAACAACATCGATATGACAAATATAAATGTCGCTTTAAAACATTTCTCTATGGCTGCTAAATTGTCCCTTGTGTCTTTGAAACTAAAAGGCACAGCTGGGTGAGCATTCAGGGGTTTCATTTTCAACATTTGACCGTGGTCCCTGTTTCCAGCCACGCTCTCTCACCCGGGCAGCAACATGAAGTTGAGGCGATCGGCTCGGTCCCTCTCAGCTTTGTACAGACACGTCCTCTCCTCCACCAGACGCTCCAGAGTCCTGGAGTAGTTCTGCAGGCGACGGATCAGATTGTCCATGTACGTCTCCGTGGCTTGGTTGTGCAGGTTACTGTGAAATAACAATATATAAATATATATATTCATATTCCTCATGTTACCCCTGTCTCTTCTTCAACTACATGAAAGACTGTCTTTTGAATGAGATGATAAACAATCACGTGCTGTGTTTATGTAATTAACCATTTTGTATGTTAGGAGTGATTAAAACACATTAAACAGACGTGTGGGTTTGACCTACCTGAAGATCTTACCCAGAGTTCCCTCTATTCTCTTAAAATCTGGCCTCCGCTCTGGGTCTTCGTCCCAGCAGGTCTTTATGAGCACATACAACTAAACACACACACACACACACACAGACAGTCAGTGAGTAAACAGGCTCAGTGTGTGTCGCTGCCTCCTCGTCCCTGTGCGGAGGCGGACGTACCTCGATCTCGTTCGCTGAGGCGCTGTCGAAGTTGAGGTGAGGTCTGAACATGACCACGTCGGTGGGATACTGAACTCTGTGGATCATCTCTGAGGAATCAGACCAACGTCAGGTAAACAAAGTGAGTGACATGTTGTTGATCAGCTGGAATACGTGTTTTATGTTGTGTTGTTTATGGTAGTTTGATATGATATGATATGATATGAGTAATACCTATAATATCCGAGCAGTTCTGTGTGTAGAACGGGTCTTTCCTCATAATGATCTCATGGGCAATGATTGCGTAGCTGTAGACGTCACCTTTTTGAGACACCCCGCCTTTACGGAGATGCTCCGGGGCCGTCCACACATCTGAGAGGAGAGGAGAGGAGAGGAGAGGAGAGGTGAGGAGAGGAGGAGAGGAGAGGAGAGGAGAGGAGAGGAGAGGAAGAGAGGCTGAGCTGTTGGTTCTCAGTTTGTACAATGGTCCATCTCGATGATGGAAGCTTCAGTCTCACCTCTGCCTGGTCTCAGGATGGTGTGGCAGCCGAAGTCGGTGATCTTCACCACCATACGGTTGTCCACCACACAGTTGGTGGACTTGAGGCGTCCGTGCACTGCAATATTACTGGAGTGGAGATAGGACATTCCCTGCAGGAGAGAAGAAGCATGGAAGGACTCTGAATAAAAACTGCTGAGGGGAAAATAAATCCTGTATAATAACGTGAGAGTTAAGTTAGTTTCCTAGGCTGTCCGTCATAGAGAGGAGCTGAAGGAACATATAAAAAATTAAAAACATTTTACAAACCTTTGCTATGTCATACATGACTGAGATCTTGAATTCCATATCCATGAAAGTTTCGTCAGGGTAGGAGATCCTGTCGTTGAGAATGGTCTGGGGGAAAAATCAGGTAAAGATCATTTTTTACTACTGTGCTGTGCTCAGTTTATGGATCTGTGTGTGTTCTTTAAACTGTGTCGATCACGTGTGTGTGTGTGTGTGTGTGTGTGTGTGTGACCTTGTGCTCTCACCCTGAGGGATCCCCGCTGACACAGCTCAAACACCCCAAACACTCCGTACTCAAACTTCACCGTGCCGTAGAACTTGGTCAGGTTGTAGTAATCGATGCGCAGCAGCTGAAAGGTGAAGATGAGGCAGGAGAGGAGAATCAGTGAGGAGGTGGAACTACGTCCCGGTGATCTGCTCTGTAACAACCTGGAGGTTTTCTCACGGTGTTGAGCTCGATCTTCTGGTCCTCGTTGAAGTCGCCGTCTAAGTGCTTCAGCTCCTTCAAGATCACCGGCTGGAGAAGAGAGAGAGAACACGGTTACACTCTGAGAGAACAGGCTCCACAGGATCAGGTCATTCTTTCTTGTAGCAGGTTGGATGCCGGTACCTTCTTGTCATATCGTCCTCGATGGGAGAAGTACTTGCTGTCCTTCCTTTTGACTTCATCTATCTGTTGTATAATTACACACAAAGTACAGGAAGAGAAGAGTAAAGAGTGTTACTCACACAGTACCTTCTTTATGGTGACACTGGGTGACTATTCAACGCATCACACTCAAATATTACTGTTTTATATCTAAAGTACCTTCCTAAAACTAAAGTTACTATAACTAAAATATATAAATATATACAGTATGTTCAACTCTATTACATTTCAGAGGGAAACATTCAATTTGTCTCCACACTATTTAAACCAGTAGTTCCCAAATATTTTGTCCTCTGACACAAAATAAAAGTAAAATAAAAATATAAAAAGTTAAAGAAAAGTTATGTCTCCTTAATACTGCTACTACTACTTATAATAATTATTATTATTATCACAATGTTTGTGAGCGAGGCCATCTACCTTCAGTGAGACTTCCTTCTCATCCAGTGGACCAATCAGGAGCGGGCTGATGTGAGACCACTTCTTCTGCATAAGACGTTCTTTCCTGTTCTGCCTTTATTTTTTATACACACAAACACACACACACACACACACCATGAGTACAGGAATAACAGAATTATGTAAAAGCTACGTAACAAATTTCCACTAAATATTTCAACTTTTTTATTGATTTCTCTGAGAATAATTCATGAATCTTGATCTAATATTCAACAGACTGATATTTAGGAGTGTGTGTAACTTGGTGCAGATCCAGATAAAGCCCTGTGCTTTGTCTAGTAAGAATAAAGTGCACGTGACACATGTCTCCTCTCTACCTGTAGAAGATCAGAGCGATGGCCGTCACCACGATGACACTGAGACTCAGCACGATCACAATCACATCCTGCATATTTAGACCTGGAATCAAACAGTGGCCTCATCAAGCACAACATCACAGTGACTCCTGGATCAAAGAATATCCCTGTACCATCACAGTTTTCTCATTTTGATTATATTATTGAATATTAAATTGTTATTGCTATTAAAAATACAAATGCAAACGTTGCTGTGAGGTTATGAGACAGTGTGTTTTACTGTGTGGTCTCTCTGGCTTGTCCTGAGGCAGTCGGTTGTGTTTCCACCACAGGATGGGGAGCGGGTTGGTCACTCTGGATTCATTACGCGACGTGTCGAACGCTAACAGGGTTTCATACTGGAGGAGAGACAGAGCAGAAAAAAAACTAATGTAGACCTTCACGCCGACTCAAGAGAAGCGGTGACAGTGGCCACGGCAGGAGTCTCACCCTGCCGGTGATGGGGGAGGTGTAGAGCATCGAGAAGTTGACATCTCTGTCGCCATATTCATCGAGCACGTAGTGTCCTCCCATACCTGCAAGAACCAAACACACACACACACACTGATGTAAAACCACCGGACTTGACTCGATGAGCACAGAACCTTTAACTAATCTTCATAATGGAACAAATGACTGCATAAATTGTAATTGTTTTTACATGATACAAGTCTAAGTGATCCACTGCACCCCTATCCTGCAGGCTGTGCTTCCTTTACGATCTACTTCCACATGTGTTTGGTTTGTGTTCACTCACTTCACTTTGCATCCTAACTGGTGTCATGTACGCACCGTAAAAAGAGGCGTTTCCAAACGGGTTGAAATTCAGAGGCACATCCACCGATGCCCTGTTCTGTTGCTGGCTGAGCATCCGTTCTCTGAGCACTTTGCCAAACAGCAGCGTGCCGTCGTGATACCCGGCCACGTAGTCATTTATCTGCTCGGCACAGTGGAAGAGAGAGAGTCACACGCCGGCACCACAGTGGAAACTCTTTCCTTCCCAGAGTTGTTTGTGAGTTGCAGCTCACCGTGTTGTTGTACGTTGTGTTAGATTCAGAGCTGTAGTTCCTCGGTGGCAGAGTGATCACCAGCACGTCCCTCATGAACTCATTGGACATCGTGTTGACATGATAATCAGGACTGGAGGACGGGAGAGGGAACAGAGGATTCATGTAGGTCCACGGTTTCAGGGTAAAGGCAAAAAGGCAAAGTCGTGGCACAGGCTTACCTGTAAATATCGAGGAGAAGGAAAATGATGTCCGGGTCTACCTGGCTCACACTCCTCTTCGCTGAGACGATCTCATCACGGCTCCCACACAAGATGAAAACTGAAATAAATAAACCAGTTTCAAGAGGGAGAAAACATTTGAGGTGTCCTACTTTTCCTGTATCTGTATCTGTACAACATCCGCTCTCATTACAGAGAGATATACTGTTTTCAGGTCTTCAGGGATGAAGCTGACATGCTACTCAAACAACCTAAACACTACCCACTGTTGCTGAGTCTATTCTTGGTAGTCAGGGCGTCGCTCAGCTCCACGTCACCACGCAGCATGTGCCTGTTGGTCCCTTTGGCAAAGTTGGCAGAGGCGGCCTCCAGAGCGTTGATGTACCTGCAGAGATAAAACAAAAAGGAACACTGGTAGATGCTGGAGAGGCGAATGATCCGTGGTCTCCAAAGTGACCTGCAGCCCGGGGCCTCTCACCAGAAGCAGTCCTCGGTCACGTTGCTGGACTTCTTGTAGACGTAGACGGTTTTCCACGGATCTTTGAACGGCAAAGTTTCGTTGATGAAGTTGAGCAGCATGTCTGAGATCTTGCGAGCCGGAGGCAGGATCCGGGTCAGTTTGGGCTTGTAGTCGCACGAGAGGCCGAAGCTCCCGGCGGAGATGATGGGGATGCTCAAGCTCAGGCCAAGTTCATCACTGAGGCAAATGACAAGGGGTCGTTAAGTGAGGGATAGAACCTGTGTCTCAATTCAGGGGTTAGGGTTGGGGTTAGGGGTTAGGGGTTAGGGGTCAGGTGGTCCCTGAATTGGAGCTATAGAGAGAAAGGAAGTCATACTCACTCCACTAACTGGAAGGTGGCGTAAGTGCACGAAGGCCCCAGCATGACGCAACCAACTTCTTTTTTATCCTGCGTGATACATGTAGTTATCGTGTCATCAGAGGTTTTATCAGTGCGTCACTCAGGGTTTAATAACAGCATGAATCATCAGTCTGTGATTTCAGTGGAGTTGTTTCACCGTCAGTGGCCCAGAGGTCTCACACAAGCGGATGCAAGAGCCACAACACAACTGCAAAGGTGACAACACAATGGAAAAAAGCAAACACAACAGAAGTGAGTGACTAGGGACAATGAAAATGGGCTCATGGAGGTTTTACTCTACAGGGAAGAGGAAGAACGCATCTGAAGCGAAACAACTCAAGTAGACAAACAAACTGACTTCACGCTTCACCGCGGTCACAGAAAGTGACCCTGCTCATATCAGAGTCAACATCCATTGTCCAGCACTTCCATTGTGGTTGTGTTTCCATTGTGTGGCTTTTGCATTTGCAGGGTTTACCTTGTGTGAGACGTTAAAACATTCAAATGACTCGTGTTGATTATTCTTTTAAATGCCACAGATCAAATACCACCAGGGGCCTGAGGAGGTTAAACTTTGTTATTTGTGTCCACTTGTCGGTTCACAGAAGCTCAAACCATGCCACCACACTCACATAGAGCCTCTTGAGTATGGCCACTCCCTCACAGGTGCTGCTGCCACAGCCCTGCCGGTTGTACACGGTGGTGTCCACGCCGCTGAAGTTCGCCGTCAAAGTGAAATTTAACTCTGGAGTTATGGGAACAAGATAACAAGAGTAATTAATAAAAAAAAAAAATAATGACCTATTTAACCACTTCAATCTAATCTTTGTTTCGATTAGATTAAAGTGATGTATCATGCTCTGGGGGGGGGATTTTGGAAATGAAAAGAAGTAATGAAAGTCATAGTTTTAGGAGGTTGATTTAAATGCTCAACTAAAACCAAAGTCTTGCTGATGTCTCCTCTGGTTCGCTGGTCAGGAATCAAACCTCCACACGTTTTTGGGTGTTGACCTCAATCACCTGAATTGGTCCATAATGCTGAGTTTGAAAAGTTACATTTAAGAGAATTGTTATTAAACTTTTAAGATTTTTCTTCTGGTTTTGTTCTGATCTCATTAACCTGAACATCACAGTTTATTCTTGCTGCTGCTGCTGTTTGTATTTAGAGATTATTTAAAAGATGCTAATTGGCTGCAACATCCGTGGTTCAAATCCAAACAGGAACTTTAGTTTTATATCACATGTCCCTATTCTCTCTGTCCTCCATGCATGTCTCTTATCTGCTTCCTCTCTGGTAATAACAAGGTGTCAGAAAGCTCTCTGATTATTTTGGATTTCAAACGGCCGTTATCAAAAACCTCTTGATGGAAGTGGACAGATGTACGACCAGAGCAATGGAACATAGTGTTTCTGTTAAAGCTGTAAATGCAGTTACTTCCATCTTTTAGAGGAGATGTACCATTTAATTAGTTTGGTACTTCTCTCCACAGCCTCGTCAGCCATCTTGGTGGCTTCAGCCAAAACTGCCATTAAAAAAAAGAACTCAACCTGTCTGTGATTCTCTAATTTGATCTTTATCTAAAAGAGGAAATAGTCCAAAACAGATCTCATCCATACAAATAACAGTTTGGGCTGCATCTTGACTGGCGACCTCTTCTCACTCTGTAGAGTATCCCTCTTATTATCTGTGTTAGTAGACTAAGAATTAAGAATTGTTATTATCTGTAGGATCCACTGAGATTAATGCAGGAACTCTCAGTCCATACCGTTGTTAATGTTCTCCTGCGTGTCCTCCTCGATGGCGTTTTCCACAGCCGCCTGCACCAGTGGTCGACTCCACTCGTACGTATTGTCCTCCAGCAGAACCACATTGATGGTGTATTTACGACGGGAGGCCAAACAGTAGTCCAGCATCTTGTGGCCGACCACCCCCCCTCCTATCAGCACTGCCAGGTAAAGTAAACTGTGTGCGCTGTGCATCTTGATCCTTGGGTTTTCCTCGTCCGATCAGAAGTGTCCTCCACCGTCTCTACATGTCAAGGAACAGATACAACTCTGCTCAGATCAAAGAAAGCTGCTCCTTACGTTCGTCCGCCTGAGCAGATCCTCTCCATCGACAGCGTACGTCCAGAAGCAGAAGGGAACTCCTCGTGGACTAAGCAGAACTTGATTCAGTCGTCCAGCATCCACAGAGGAGAAGAACTTCAACTTCAGTGTCAGATATATATTGATTTGAGCCTCTTTCAGTAAATATGGCCAGAGGAGAAGAGGAACAGGCTCCACAGTTGCTCCTCTGCTGCGAGACGGAGATCAATAATCCTCCACCTTGGTATGGGCTGGTCTACCTGTCCTGCATGTGTTAATGAACAACTGGGTGGTGTCCATGCACCAGTCAGAGGGAGGGTGGGGCAGGAGGGACTCCCACACCCCCTCTGGATTGACTTCTCTTTTCAGAAACTCACCAAGATCATAAGGATTCACTGTGTTTGTGTCTTTCTCTATGTTTCATCTTCTACCTGAATAAAATCAGGGATCATTTCCCGAATCTCCATTCATGACCAGGTTTTTCTGTGTGTAAGTATGAGAATAAAACCACCTCTTTAATATCTTTACAATGACAAGAACAGATCAATTCTAGTTTCAAGACTTTAAATAAAACATATATGTAGACGGTGGAACCAGTGCTGACAAATATTTAGCCCTTAAAAACAATCAGGTTGGTTGTGAGGACAGACAGAGGCGGGGGAGGCTTGTGTGGTGAGAGGAGCAAAGGTCAAAGGAGGCCATAAAAGTGAGGGCTTGTGTGGAGCTGATAAATATCGTCTGTAATAAAAGCAGGGCAGATTAACTCTATAAAAGTCAGTGCACCAGTCACACCTCGTTCTGAGAAAACCAGCTTTGAGCCTGACAATGGAAAACACACGGGCTGCTGAGTTCTGATCACAAACATCCACTGGACGCCTTTTAATCACTTTCCTTATTTTTCAATAAACTCTTTGTCCCGTGCCTCCTGGAAACTGTGTAAAACTAAAAGGTCTGACAGGCTGAGGGGATGATTCCAAAACCCTTAAGAACCAATGAACCAATTTTCAGAATGTTTACATTTGCTAGTTGTGGTGAGTTTCAGGAAACAAATGAGTCTCTGAGAGGCTGAGGCCGGGAATCAGGAAGAGTTTGAATGACGCACTAACAAGAAAGAATCACTGACATCCGAGAAAATGCACTTAACCTGAATGAATTTAAACTAAATTGCAGATTAACCAGGTAGGATGAATTCAGAGTTTTCTAACTCCACAAGTAAGTACAAATTTAAGTAGCAGTGTTGAAATACACATATTGCTATACTGGTTAAAAGTATATTGTTATGTTATTGTGGTTTCACTAACTAAATGTGCCAGTTCTCAAGCACGTGTAGTCTCCCGTCATCTCACATTTCTGGTGAGATAATTCACAATCAGTTTTTTTGTCATATGAACCAGTTACACGTGTTTGTGTTTTATGTTTTACAGTCTTCACTCTGAAGTCCTGCTGAACCTTGCTTGTACGACTCGTGACTGAATCCTCTGTTCCACACTGTTCTGATGCCTTTCTGCTGATAAGACGGATTTAAAGGACCAGAGTGTAGAATGTAGTGGCGTCTGTGGCTGTGCGGCTGCAGATTTAATACAATATGCGAGTAGGAGTAATGCAGGAACGTGAGCGTCCATCTCTGCAGCCGGTGTTTGGTTTGTCCAATCCAGGCTTCTGTAGAAACACGGCAGTGCAACATGGAACCGCTCCATTCTACGCTTAAGAAAACACAATAATCATTAGTTTCAGGTGTTTACAGGAATGAAAACATGATTATTGATCTTATATTTCCTTTCTGCCATTAGATCCCCCCTGAATCCTTCACGCTGGTCCTCCAGAGAGTTATCTTCAAGCTTGAAGCCACAACCACATGGAATTCCCTTGTGAAGTTAGATATTTGTCAGGAATAAATTACCCACCGGAAGCTCTGCAGCGAACAGTGTGACACATGTATCCTGTTGGATTTCCTCGTTCAACACCACAACCCGCGACATTATCATACAAAGCAAACAAATGAAAATGGACTAATGCTCAACGTTTCCTCCAGAACCTGCCGTCCTACCCGTGTCATCACAGAGTTTCCTGTGTGGCCACCACCTCACAGGGTCGTAAACGTCCTGAGCAAACACACCGTGTGACGCTGTAATAGCACGGTGGGTAGAGGCAAGGCCATTTAAACCGTTTATTGTGAGGAGGCTTTCCATCTCAGCAGAAGCTGTGGTATTATCAGGCAGAGGAAGTGAAAACATCTCCAATGGGACAAAACTCTTAGTTTTATTGTCTCTGCGCCGCCGTTTAATAGCAAGTGAACGCTGTTAGTGTCGCTCTGCGGCAAATGGGTCCAACTGAGCACTTTCCCCTCAAAGGGAGATAAGGTTATTTCCGTTCAACTCACACGTAGGCCACACACACACACACACACCCTCACACATACACACACACACAGGTAAGTTGATGTGAATAAAGTATCCTCTGTTACACCCTATTGAACCCATTACAAAATTGGATGCTAAAGGTTTCACAGAGATTATATACAGTTATAAATATGACATGTGTAACTAGAAGGTCATCTTTCACACACTCATAGATATCAGTTCCCTAAATGTCCCCAGAGGTGCCAGATCTTTTTCATTGAGATCCTGGAGTTGTTCCCTGGGCAAGTTGTCTTCTAATCTACTTTAACATAAGTTCTTGAATCCTCCCCCTGATTCGGATCCACACCAAAGCTCTAATGGGCTCTTTCCTGATTGATTCCACGAGTTGTGTCAAAATCCGTTCACCACTTTTTATGAGATCCTGATGACAAACACACAAACCAACCAATCAGCTGGAGGAAGGACAAAACCTCCTCTGTGAAGGCAATTAATAATTTACTGTTGTTTTAACAATCCTAAATCATGTCATAAACATTCTAAACTCAGAAATGCTGAATATGGTGAGGATTTGAATGTTGGCACAATGTGTATTTATCAATCACTAAATACAATCCCCACACAGACACTATTTATTCTTATATTCATCCAAATCAACAGCTGAATTAAAAAGTCTCTGTGACCTACTTTAAAATCTTTACACAGCACATTTCAGAAGCTAATGATTAGTCTGTTTATGATAATTCCATTTGCCTCCTTGCCCATATCAATTACTAATTACTAACTTGCTAATAAATCAACAGCCTATAAATGAGAGACCTCGATGACACCAAATCGTCTTTCGTCACATTGAAGCTGAACACGACTAATCACCACGAGGTCAACACAAACCGATACCTTACATCTGCCAAGACACACAACATGTGTGTCAACTTCTACGCCGAAAGGGGTCACACAGCTCCGAGTTGTGATACCTATTTAGATTTATGAGGGCTGTGAAATGCAGAATAGATAAAAAAAACATTCCAGTGATTTATGGTGCCAGTATTAATCCTGTTCCCTGTTGCAAAACTGCCACAGACCAGAATTTGTACCAACAATCAGCAGAGAGAGTCCAGGTGGCCAGAGGAGATCAATCCCCCGACAGACCAGCGTGTTATACTACCGCCAATAAAATGTGTAAGTCAACCCATCGGAAAAATTACAAAGACATAAAGTAGAGATATTCAAATTCAAAAAACAGGCTGGTAGTGTTAAATATACAAAATGTGGAATCAAGTAAGTAATGTGGTATTTTAAGGTTTAAAATGAGGATATTATGATCAAAACTTTAAAAAATAAGTTGTTTAAAGTAATAAAGTTTTAGGGAGAGGACAACTTGAACCACAACTGCTGCCACAAAGTTTTCTTAACGAGTCCTGGGGGCTAATAACACATTAAAAGTAGGATGGGGAATTGAACTCTTCATGTAAAACTGACGATGTTACATATTAATCCTAATAAGTTGTGTTAACGTGTTGGCTGTGTTTCCACGACTGCAGCGATTTCCACTTCTGCTTTGACAAACTGAGCTGGAAGTAAAAGTTGACTCAGACACTTGTAAAGCAAATATTTGGGTTATTGTCGTATGTAATGAAAAAGACTGGAGGGCTGTTTGTTAAGGTCATCACCTCAGTGAACACAGTGTCACATGATGTGCACAGAAATGTAGTATACAACTGGGAGTTCTGGTTAATGGCCTGACCCAGTAAATTTAGCCCTTATGATACTTCATGTCTTCTGCTTAGATCGTTAGTGTGTTAAACTAACATCTGACATGTGAGCGAGCACCTCTCCCTCATGGTTCCAGCTCGCTCTCTCTCCCACTCTGCCCCCTTGTGGATGTGTCGGCTCAGTTGAGGTGAGACGCTGCAGAGTTGTTGTTGAAACCAGGACGTCCATTCACACATTGTGTATTTATGTCTTTGGTTTGCTTCACCACATCCTTAGTGAAACAAAGGATGTTTGTGAGAAAAATGTCGACATAGTTTACGTAAAGATCAGTGTGATAAAGTTCTATCTTATCTCAGATAGGCTCTAATCTGATCTAACTGCAGATCATTTAAACTAAATTAATCTAATCTAATCTCATCATGATCTAATCTGGAGAGAGAAAGGACAATAAACAGAACATTACAATTCTTTATGTTGTGGATGTATCTAAAAATCTCAGGAGTCTCCTCAACGAACATTACATCCTCATGCACTTTGAAACTCTCTGTGAATGACGATAAAACACACAAGTGTACGCAGGTCAATGCAGGAACACACGGAGCAGAGTTCCACAAGCACACTACACAACACGATAAAGTCCCCTCCTCAGATCAGGGAGACAAAGAAGCTGACGACATCCAACTGAACAGAGGAGGTTGTCTGTGACACCACTCATCAGCCAGTCGGCTCGAAAACCAGTTTAACCAGCACTCATGTGAGTTGTTATGGTCTCGTTAGTAGGTTGAATACTCTCATGTGACTTCTCAGACTCAAATACTTTAGATGTAATGTGTGTCTCTCTAAGTGCTGTGGACACACCCAAGAAAACAGACGCGTTACAATGTGAATGCACTCTTCAACGGCTGTGGATGAATGGCTCCATTGAAAATAATGAATTTGTGAGCACAAAAGACACAACATCTGATTAACGCAACAACAAACAAGTATGTTTCTGTGCCCGGATCCACTATAGAGTGTACATGAGGCCTGAAAAGTCAAGCTAGGGGGTAAAGAAGACTTTAATTTGAGTGGTGACACGTCTTCAATAACCTTAAACCGGTCCAGTGTCCCTCAGAATAATAAAGATGTCCACCTTTGCATTATTAAGTGAAGCCAAAGCATCTTGATCGCCCCCTGGTGTCTGGCAGCAGTACAGCTCACAAATCCAACCTCCTTTGGGACACGGCTTCTATTTTAATCTGTGGAATGGAAGTCAGAGAATATTAAGCTGTGGGATTTGATGCAATAACCTCAGAAAAGTGTCGTTGAAAGTCTTTTGTAATTAAGAAACTGTAACAAACATAAACCTGCAAACCAACTAAACATCTGAGCAACATTCTGCATATTTCTTTATATAAATGTTATTATATCTTCAGGAACAGACTGGAACCTCTGTACTTATTCACTCATTGAAAAGTAAGTTATTTACATGTGTTTGCTTCCTGTTTACTTTCCTCTGCAGAGCTTCTTCTGTGACCCGCCCCCTTTACCAACGTCACGCTCCATCCTCCGGCTGTGATTGGCTGCCGGCCGGGCTGCCCTACACTGTTGCAAAAGAGCCCTACACGTCGTGCACGAGTGTTTGTGTCGAGAGGTCCGAGCCGAGCCGAGCTGAACCGGACCGAGCCGAGACAGCTGCAGCGTAGAGACGAGCAGGAAAGAGGAGGAAAGAGGAAGAAGAGCAAGAAGAAGAGGAGTCGACCACATCTGTTTGATTTATTCCTTCACATCAGCTGATTTTTTTTCCTGCGCGTGAACGTGATTAATTTCATTCAATTTTGTTACTATTATTTATATTTGTCGCTCGTACACGTGTAAGACTTCGTGATCAGAGGGGACATCTGCACACAAGGACAACTCTGCAGAAGAAGAGGAGGAAGAAGAAGAGGAAGAGGAGGAAGAAGAAGATGGAGAAATCAAACGGCTTCTCCTCGGACAGAACCGTCCTGTGCCTGTTCGACGTGGACGGAACCCTGACTCGACCCAGAGAGGTGAGTTCTGCTCGTTGACACAGTCCTGGGGATCGGGTCCCGACCTGGGGACAGACTCTGAGCCCAGAGGACAATGTGTCTCCTTCACCTCACACTGGGTTTTAACTCATTACTGCAGCTCCTTCCATTCCCCTGCACCAGCACCACACAGTGTTTACTGATAGAAGACCCGGTGTGTGATGTGGTCATGTTGGTTGACATCTTGTTTCCCATCTGCCTAAATACACACAGACTCTGTCTTGAGGCGACCACCTCCTGTGCTTCTATGAATCAATATATATTTATAATCAACAATCTATTTACTTAGGTTGTTTCCCATTCATGTTGTGTTTTAAAAGAGAGAAATCCTCTTGAATCTTGGGTGTTTGTGTAATAATTTGTGTGTCCTCCTTGAGTTTGAATGCCTGGGTTCACCTTAGGTAACGTGTGTCCAGATATTACATAATACAGCCTCCTCCTGTGTGAAGCTCACACTCTTTGTCCAGCTCACACTCTTCTCTCCCACATGGCAGTAGGTTGTAGATCGTGTCCCAATAACCAGCACTCCCTCAAGAGGAATCCTGCAGCCGTGTTCATTGTTTTCTGAAGACATTAAGTTTAGATGCGTGTTCTGACTTGTGTATTCTGCAGAAAATCGACCCACAGCTGGACGAGTTCTTCCAGACTCTGAGGAGGAAGGTGAAGATCGGCATCGTGGGCGGGTCGGACTACTCCAAGATCGCAGAGCAGCTCGGGGAGGGGGACGATGGTGAGCTTCCTGCTTCCTGTATCAAGAAAAACAGATGCTTTACACACTGTGCAGTCGCTCACTGAGCTGGATCGCACCATGTGACCTGTCACTGCACACTGTGAGAGCAGGAGGGAGAGGATGGGAACCTGACTTCATCAGGCCATGATAACACAACAAGGGAAATTACTTCAGCCTTGATAATCCTCCCTTTTCCTGTGTTGCAACTCATGAGGCTGCATAAGAAATGATTTCATTAGGAGTAACTGTTTATAAATTTATCATGGATTCCTAGAAACGGTTTCCCAACAGCTCGTCCACAGTTCAAAATAACCGACAAACTAAATTTACCCCCCCCCCCCGTGCCTCTTGCTGACACCTGAGCTCACGCGACACGACCCCAGTGGATAAGTTAACCGTTATTTACCAGGGACCCGATCACGCTGCAGTGCCAACAACGTCCCAGCTGAGTGAACACAAACACACACTGGCACAGGCCGGCTGAAAACCTGTCGGTCAGTAAATATGAGGATGCAGCTAGAAGGCAGGCGTAATGTGCCAAGAGAGAGGGACCGATGGGGGGGGGGGGGGGGGGGTCATTGCCAAATGTGCCAAAGGTGAAGCTTTTCATATTTCATGATGCTCCCAGTCAGAGGGGTTGCAGTTTCCCAAAAGCTTACTCAAGGAGCAGTAAACTAGAATTCTATCTTATCTCGACGTACAGAGACTATAGTCTATTAAGGAATATGGGAGGAAGCCAAAGTACACAAAGAAAACACAGACACACACACACACAGGAAGAATGAGTAATTTGGAATTTGGACCAGGAACCTCAAGGAGCCCTAACGATAAAGTGATAATCCATCAAAACAGGTTTTAAAGTGAAGAATGAAAACATTTCTTACGTGGTTATGTAGTCAGCTGTTATTATCGTCTTCTAAATCCAGGTTGAAGCTGAAGCAGCTTGAGTGCTGATTGGCAGAGAACACACAGGCCTCAGTGGGAAGGTCACACAGATTAAAGCTTTTCCAGGAAGTGTAGTGTTCAGTGTAACGTGCACCAGGGGAAATATAGTGTTCTGTTCCTGTTCCTCTGTATTAATAGCTGAGGTCGGACGCTGAGTGTGCAGGTTGTTAAAGAGCCAGGTGAGAACATGTAGACTCACCTCTCTCCTCTCTTGCAGTGATTCAGAAGTTTGACTACGTGTTTGCCGAGAACGGGACGGTGCAGTACAAAGACGGGGAACTCGTCTCGAAACATGTAAGTGCACGCTCACGCTCACGCTCACCTGTGTGTCTGCATGCACGTAGGCACCCTGCATCTCATCCTAGACAATGGGACAGAGCATTCCATCTTTATTAATGACGCTTGTTTTCATGGCCGCAGGCGATTCAGAACCAGCTCGGGGAGGAGCTTCTGCAGGACCTGATCAACTTCTGCCTCAGCTACATGGGGCTCATCAAGCTGCCGAAGAAAAGGTGACAATGACCAAACCCACAGGACACATCTTTACACATCCTGAAACGCTCACTGTGAATCCTGCGGAGACTCTCCTGCTGTGTTCTCACCCGGAGATTATCCAGAGGTTTAACCAGGGGGCCGGCAGGAGAAACTCTCACATTCAGCCCCTCCGGAGAATGTCAGGAGATTATCTGGAGATCAGTGCATGTGCTTGAATGCTTGAATACCAAACCTCCTTATCAGCACTGATCTGTCGAAACAAACAAATTATTTTAGTTGTTTTAAAGAGTCTTTACCTTCATTTCAGTTCCAGTAGACCAGGAAGAGCGAGTTGCTTATCCTTTCAATTAAAAAACACACACATTTGATCTTGTTTATTTGAATATAGAGCAGGAAGTGAGATCAGATCCAAAGCGGTCAGTCGAGAGCGACCAGTAAAGTGTCAACTGTCATTTAACCCTTTCAACTCCACCTGCAGGGGGACGTTCATTGAGTTCAGGAATGGGATGCTCAACGTGTCTCCCATTGGTCGGAGCTGCTCGCCGGCGGAGCGAATCGAATTCTCTGAAATTGACAAGGTATTTTTCATCAGCACATTATTTTGTCTTTGAGAGAGAGAGAGGGAGAGAGAGAGAGAGAGAGAGAGAGAGAGAGAGAGACTCAACAGGTGGGTCATTGATTGCCCACAGAGCCGATATGTAGGCAGGAGGCCGTGTGCTTATATTTATACAGCTGAGTCTCCAGGTTATGTTTATGTATTGTAGTAGGTCGATGTGGACGTCTGCATGATCAATTCAACAAGTTCTATCAGTGCCAAACAGCGTCAGAGCCAACATGTTAAATCACACGTCTTTTTCTCTCTCTCCACAGAGGGAGAAGATCAGGGAGAAGTTTGTCGCAGCACTGAAGGAGAAGTTCGCTGGAAAAGGTCTACGCTTCACTAAAGGTGAGAGAGTGGAATGAGGAAAGATCTTTTAAAGATGTTTTCTGTAATGCAGTCAAAGAAGAGTCAACAGACGTCATTTCAATCCGGAGAGAATCTTTCAGACCTGCACTGAACTCCTGACATTGTCCAGAGGAGCTGAATGCAGATCCTCCAGAGGATTCATTCCGAGTTAATGTGTTGATGATGTTTCTAAGACGTTTATGAAAATCACAAAACACAAGCAGCTGCACAGAAGAAGACACACACACACAGGGAGAACAACATATAGGTTTCAATCTCTCCATCCTCCACTGCAGATGGCAGCGATGTCACCAAACCCCTCTCAATAAGAACTCTGTCATTGGATATGAAACAACGTCCTCATCCTCTTCTCTGCTAAAGGCCGGAGATCATTAGACGAGAGCGACCGTGTGTGGTTTGTTTGTCTGACCCCTGATCAGCCTGCAGCACCTCACAGAGCACGTAAGCAAACATCCAGTCTCCCATTCACCTCCTTGCTGCCGTGCTGCCAAACAGGAAGAGGGATAATAGTTAACTGACGGCTCCTCACGTCCGACACGTCCTCCGAGCATCGATGAGAGCGAGAGGCAGCAGGGCCTTCTCTTCCAAAGCACAAAAAAACTGGTTTATCATTTAACTGAGCTGCTGAAAAACAAGACCACGGATGAGGTGGATTATCGTCCCCAGAGACAAAAGTTGAGTCTCAGTCTGTCTCCGGAGAACGTGAGGAGAACATCCGGAGTCCAGTGCACGTCAGAGAGAAGCTTTATACAACCCCCAAATCTGCATGTCCATCACAACACACATTATACTATATGCAGCACTGTGAGACTCAGGACCTCTTGTGAGCTTGTTTACCACTGGCGTTGGGTCAGGGGTCAGCTGGACACCATCGTCACAGTTATCCTTGAAGGGGACAGTGAACTGTTGTTGTGAGATGTGCCTCTCAGGCCTCAGTTATTCTGACGCACACACGGCAGTTTGTGCTGCGGCCTCGTGGACACAACAAACTGGAGGGGGACCGACACAAGCACAGACAAACTCCTTGTCTGTAGTTAAAGATCAGCCATTTGAGACTTGTGTGTATATATGTCTCATATACTGGTTAAGATAAGATAAGATATTCTCCATATTCGACTTGTTTCTGTCTATTTTTCTCTGGTATTTTCCCTCTATTGTGTCCTTGAACACAACTTGTGCAGCAATCTTTATGTATTGATTTACGATCGGGTTGAGTAATAGTGGAGTACGGTCACACACACACACACACACACACATATGCTGTGTCAGCAGCTCTGCTCAGGGGAAGTCAGGCCCCTGCAGAAGTGACTGAAGCACTGAGATCATTATGTTCTGGGTTTGAAAGCTTCTTGGACGGAGGCGTGTGAAGGATTCAGTCCTCTGATTGGCCGGTTGCCACTCAACTGTTCCCTTTTGTTATTGGCTCTTTAAAGTGTCAGCTGAGAGACAGAGCAGTGGAGTCGGGGGAGGGAGGACGGAGTGAAGAGGGGAAGGGGGGAACTCTGCAGGAGAGCGTTCATCCTGATTCCACAGTTGAAAGGTCGCAGAGATCATCGGACTCAGCTGAGCAACAACAGAGTTTTTAAGTCACACATTGCAAACTTATCTTTGCTCGGTCAAACGTTAACACACTGTTTTCATGCACAGTGTGTCTTTGTGTGGACACGTCCTCAGAGCTGCGTGTCTCTGCTGCGACTGAAAAGCCTCAATCAGCTGCTCGGGGGTAAATAACGTTTGTTCTGCAGAGCTGGAGGTGGAAGAGAGCTGAAGGGGAGGTAGTCACCAACATATGGAAGAGACTGGTTGTAAACACGTCCTGTGAAGTCAACATGTCCCAAAACAACTTGATAAATGTGCATTACCTGGTGTGATTGACCTGTGCAAGCTGCAGGGATTCGTCCAGAGGTGGAGAGTGAGAATAACTCTGGTCCTCTGGTTTCAGGTGGTCTCATCAGCTTTGACATTTTCCCCGAGGGCTGGGACAAGAGACTGTGTCTGGAGCGGCTGGAGAGAGAGGGCCTGGACACCATCTACTTCTTCGGCAACGAGACCACGGATGTAAGTTTGTGTTGAGAAGTGTAGAGCTACGTGCTTCCCTGTGGACTCAGCTCGGGTCCAGACACAAAGAACAGAATCCCTGTTGGTTTGGGTTTGGCTCAGATAGTTGTGAAAGCTGTGGCCCGAGCTGCACTCCACTCTGAACGGTGAGGTCAGACAATGAGGCCTCTTGATGAGTGTTATCACATCATTCCACTGCATCACAAAGATGTGGGACAGGGCCGAGGTCAGGGAGCCGACGAGGGAGTTTGCAGAGTGTTACAGTATTTGTCTAGGTCACATGACTCAGCAGTAGATGACTGAGGGAATGATTCTCTGGTTCGTTTTGTTGAGAAACTCGTGTAAAATGAATGATTCTCTCTGCAGGGAGGAAACGACTTTGAGATCTTCAACGACCCGCGGACCATCGGCTTCACCGTGTACAGCCCGGACGACACGGCCAGACTCTGTCGGGAACTTTTCTGTGATGCTGCACCGAACGACTCCTGACGCACCGACACCCGCCCCCCCCTTTTACCCACAAGCCCCTCTGAACTGTGGGGTCCTGCTCATATGACTGTTTTTTTTATGAAACACTTAAAGGTACCACTACTGATTTTTGTATCATCCTTTTAACTTTTGGGACGATTCGACTTCCGGGGGGATTTGTGAAGTTTTGTTTTTGAAGGGACAGTAACTCAGTAAGTGTTAAATGAAGATGTGTGTTAATAATGTGCCAGAAGACGTGTTGGAATGTGTGTAGCATGCAACGCTTCGAGATTACGAAAGAGAAGTTAATACTCTAGTGGAGTTTAAAATTATGTTTTGCACTAACGTTGGGATAATCTTATACCAGTAGTTGTTGAATTCTACTGAAGCACGGAGAGATGATATCAAACAGGTGACTTTTGCGAGATTCCTTTTTGGACGTGAGATACGAAGGAAGCGTTGAAGGAGACGGGGACGTGTCCTCCTCCTCGAGGACGTATGAATCATTCCAGATGTTGTGACGTGTCTGAACTGGAGGTAATTTATTGATGGTGCAATCCCCTGAATGTCAGACGCATGTGTTCACCTCACAAAGCTGCTGGAAATGAAAGAAGCTTGATGTTGTATTTATATTTAAAACTGAACATTACTGATTCAATGAATTCATCTTAACCAGGGAATTAAGCTACTCGGACTCTGTCAGGCAGTAAGACAACGTTTAATCTTTTCTACAGCTGTACCAGGATCTGCAGACTGTTCTGAGGACTGTTGCTATTTTTTATTTAAAGTTTTGCTGTTTCCAACAACAGCGTAAAGGGTCTTTGTGCAAATACCTTTTTAATGTTTTTAAAAACTGCCAGTTTTTAATTTAACCATAACCAGTTAATCGTCTGTTTTTCTGTTGTTTGTCAGAAAAGTAATGTGTGTAGTTAATAGGAGGCTTTTGATGATTCACCTGTAAACACTCCTCCATCATGTAAACACGGAATTCCCTTCTAGCATGGAACTGATTCAAAGTCATTTATGGATTTAAGAAAATATTTCAATTGACTGTAATAAATCTTTTTTGATAACATCTCACTGACTTCAGATCTTCAGCTTTTTTATAAACCCAGTTAAACCAGCAGGCTGCTGAGTCTCCTCCCCCACCTCACCACTGGAGGGCACCAGACATGTTTACGTCCTTTCCACACAGGGTCTGGAAATATATTTTATTTTTGGACTAACAGGAAATCCATCTAGAGGAGGGGCTGGAGCTGATACCAGGTGACAGGGGAGCATATCACAGGGTCAATGCAAAGAGACAAACATTTCAAATATATATAAAAAGGTGTAAACTGCATGTTTATAATTAAGATTATTTTGAATTCTGTGATTTTGACTATAAGAGATTTTACATCATGATCGTTAGGCTGATGACATCACTGTGACATCATTATGGACAACATTTAAAGACTTTGAAGGAGCAAAGGTATTAAGTTGTGATGTGCGTCCCTGAGTCTGAATGAATGTTTGAAATTGTAAAGATATAATTGTCATAAAGAGACATTTCATCATTACCGTGGGGCTGATGACGTCACTGTGACATCATCACAGGACTGACAACCTGAAGAAAGACAGCGTCAACAAAACCTGTGGATCTGAAAATGCTTTAATGTTCTTTCAAGGCTCAGCAGAAGACATCATGAGGACCCCCCCCCCCACACACACACTGTGGCCCGCCCACTAAACAAAGTGCTCTCTGATTGGACAAATCATCCGAAGTTCATGTCAAACTGATTCACCGACAGATGAGATGAGATGAGATGAGATGAGACTAGACTCCATGGGACAGAAATGAAGTGAAGTTCACAACCTGACTGACAAACAACATTTCTGAGACAGTAACTGTATCGACAGCAGATCTGAAGTCATGAAGCTCATCGTCCCCACGACTCACACACAGATTCAACTTCTTTCCAACTGTAGAAAAAGAGAGATTTAGGAATAGTTTGGTTTTTCGTGGCTCCAGATTCTTTAAAAACAGTTCACAGTTCAAAATTCTCCAGCTTTTCACTGTAGTTCCCAAAACATAGAGCTTGTAATCTGAGGACACACAAATACATATTTCAAATAAATAAACACAAACAAGAGAATACAACCAAGGATATGCGTTTTCTTTCCAAGGGGAAAAAAATCTCTTTTCCATTCATGGGGAAAATACTGAATACATCTTCTTCATGTTTTTGAAACCACGTTGACTTATCATATGGTTTATTCTCTTCAGGTCCTGCTCTCACTTTATGTTTTTCTGTATTCCAAACTTCTAACCTTCAAAATAAAAACTTCTTATTCACCCAATATGGTGTTTTCATCTGGTGACCTGGATCTCAACAGAAGGAGGTCACGAGACAATTTAGAGTTTGTACTTCTACGCTCTGTTTGTGTTTGACTAGCTGTTGTTCTTCATCCACTAGCACGGGATTTGCTTCTCTACGGATCATCACCCTGTCATTTCATCTTTCTTTTGTTTTACTCAGACTGTAACATTTTCTTTCCAGTTCAGTGTTGCAATAACAAGTCATCTGCCCCTCACATGAGAACCTGGACACTCTGGTGAAGTAAACAAAGTCAAGAGAAGGGAAGTGAAACTGAAGTCAGCCACTTGTCCCCTGTTCATACACTCAGAGGTCACGCCCCCGCTTTTTCCTATAGTATCAGTATGATTCCAACTGATATTTGACCTTGAACAGAAAGTAAAGAGAATGATGAATGAATGGTCAGTTTCACGTACACAGCAAAGTCCTCGGTGTCGTAAACTGACAGTTTATCAGCTCTGTCGCTGCCAGCCACCACGGAATGATTGGCACTTACTGACACTGCACACTGTGCTGTGTAGGTCAAACAGAGAACAGAATGTGACCAGTCCCAGGGAACCTCCACCACCCCCCCACCCCCCACCCCACCCACCAGGGGCCCAACACTCCGGTTCTACGAGCTGATGATCTGCCCGGACCAGGTCTCGTGTTTCGTCCCTGGGTTGAGATGTGTGATCTTCACATCCACCGCCTGCACCTTCAGGTTTTTGGGCGGGACCCGGCTCACTTTGTACGTGACCTCATCGCCCTCGACCGGGACGTACTCGCCGTCAATGCTGGAAGAGAGAAAAATCAGGACGTTGATATATGAGGAGAAAAATTTGGATTTTCATTCCTTGCAGGTAAATAATTTGTGACTCAGGAGATGTTGAACAGCAGCAGTAATGTTTCCTCATATGATTTATGTCTAATCTCTATTTAATTTGTTCCTAAACTTCAAAAAGATAAATAATCAAGACAAAAGTATTTTGTTGCTTTATTATCTATACCGTTTATTCTGTGTCGCAGGGAGGAGATGCAACCAATTCCAGCCGAGGTTCCAAATGAACTCCAATCTAGATGTCTTTGGACTGTGGAAGGATGAAGAGCCCATAGAAAACCTGCAGAAAGACCCTGGCCACGCTGGGAATCGAACCGGGGACCTTGTTGCTGTGCAGTGACAGTGCTGCTATCTTATTAAGTTGTTTGAGTTATGACAAATTCCCTCATTGCTTCATCTTTCACACACAGACTGGAGAGACTTTTATTCTCAGCAAATAAACTAATTGGAAAACTATCAAACTACTCTTTTAAAGGAGGAGACAATTTCCCAGAGCGCTGTTGTGCACGTGCACATATACTAGAGAAGCATAGATCAAGATGTTTGGCTCAAATATAACTGAATCATCATCTGCATGTTGGGTTTGCAGATATTTCGCACATTTGCTTTTGCTGAGGCTGTAAGAACATTTGATGAATCGCCTGTGCAGAGAAGTCGCAGTGCTCTCTGTCCAGTTGCTGCAGCTGCAACTCTGTCCTGGGAGAGTTGGGAAAAATAGCCATCCCTTCGAAAAATAACCTGCTGTACATAAAACAATGTTTCTGCTGAGCTCGTTCACTTCATCAGGCGTTTTTCTAGTTGGTGTGCGTTTCTATTTGTGCCTCAGCTAATGCTTGTGGTTGTGTTTCTCTGCTGGGAGATCTGCATGGGTTTGTGTTATCTTGCCACTCACTCTGAGATGTGAACAAAGATGTCTTCGCCGCCGTGGGAGGGCCGGATGAAGCCGTGACCTTGTGACCTGCAGAAGTTCTTACACACGCCCTTAAAGGCTGGACCTGAGGTGGCACGTACTGTGCTGCAGGCAGAGGGGGGGGGGGGGAGAGATAAGGAAGAGCTCACGTCATTAACCATCACATTACTCATCTCACTGTGACTCACGAACGCATTGTTCCAGCAGCGAATTAGAAACAGGCGGAGAGATTGACGGTTAGAGATCACGTTCAGGCCCTTTTCACAGCAAGTTTGTAACGGAGGTGAGATTCTGCTGAGTCACTGTAAACAGGACAGAGTGGAACCTTTCATCAGCCACGATGGAAACTGTCAAACACGACCGAGGGTGAAGGAATATTTATATTAAAGATTTTAAAGCAATCCAAAAGTAAAAGGACTCGTTATGCAGAAAGATGAATCAGAGTCAGTGGGATTCTTGTTCCTGATGATTTGATGATTTGACGATGATAATCACTTTAAAAACTTTTACCCCCCCCCAACAATAAGGCTTTGTTTTCATCAGCGTCTGATAGTAAACAGGATTAAACTAAAAACTACGAGTCAGATAACGATGAAACTTGGTGGAAGCATGCGTTACGGGTCGGAGGAGATCCAGCTACGTTTTGGTGCAGATCCAGGATTTATTTGAGTCCTTCCTTTAAACTTTAGGCTGTTTCAACACTTTCTCCGTAGAGTGCAAACTTCCCCCCAAAGCCAAACAGTCACTTTATGAAACCACATTTAAATCCACACACTCATAAACATCAGTTCTCTAAACATGCCTGATATTTTCAAGGACTGTTGGACCTTGGTGGAGGTGCCAGCTCCTCTCAGTGCCCATCAGTATGTCACCTACAGCAATGCCTTGTATTTCATGAGCTTATCATTTCTGTAATATAATCTGCATAGCAACTACAGCCGTCACAGAGAGTTGTACTGAGCCATCAAAATAACACTCCATATGTTTATTGGCTGTAAATCAATTACTAAGGATTTATATAACGAATGTAACAGAGTTTGTTTGGCAGCTGAGATTTTTCCATATGATAACCTCTTAAAACTGATCTATAAACATTGGTAAATTATGTATAAAGCATTGATTAATTAATTAGAATCCATTTCTGTGAGAGACAGATAAATATAAATATTTTTCTGGGAAGTATTTCAAGATTTGCACACGGGAAAAAGTCAAATAGTTAATTATTTAGGTGCATTTCTATGTTCCAAGATGAAGTCATCGATAAATAAATGAATACTTACGCTGAGTAGGTTCGATTCCGTTTGGTTGGCAGCGGGCTGGGCAGGTCCCGGGGCAAAGGTGGCTCCTTCCCTTGCTCCCACACCCGGCTCCTCTCCCTCAGGAAGGGGAAGGACAGCGTGAGGGAGGCGCTGGGGGAGCGCAGCGGAGTCCCAGAGGGAGATGTGACACCGGGGTCCGCCATGTCGGCTGTGTCGAAGGAGGATGGGGGGGGGAGGATGCTGATGCTGCTCCTTAAGGCCACCGGCTGCTGATGGATGCTGTCTGTCCGCTGGTGTGTCTGTGAGTCCTGGAGACGACGGGCTCAGTGTGGGACGCAGGCTCGGTGGTTATCCAGGTCAGCGCTGTCGCTTCAAGTCTGTGGGGAGGAGGGAGACCACAGGGAGAGAACAGAGGAGGATCAGAGAGTTGTCATGTGGATTTAGATCTGATGTGGGGACAGAGAGAATGAGAGGAGGCGCCTGCACAAAGCCTGCAAGTCAGAACACCAAGCAAGTGAAGGGATTGACTGAGCCAGTATCATAAACTATATAATATGGATGAATAGAGGGATGGATGAATGGAGGGATGGATTGAGGAATAGATCTAATCCAACACTAACATGTACAATACATCCGTTCTAGTCAGGTGACCTTGCTAGTACAGTCTGTACAGTGTGCCACGGCTATGGGACATAAGCACATAAAGGTGAATTGACACTGTGTGTGTGTGTGTCTGTTTGCGTTTGTGTGTGTGTGTGTGTGTGTGTTTGCGTGTGTGTGTGTGTGTGTGTGTGTGTGTTTGTGTGTGTTTGCGTGTGTGCGTGTGTGTGTGTGTGTGTTTGCGTGTGTCTGTGTGTGTGTGTGTGTGTGTGTGTGTGGGCGTGTGTGTGTGTGTGTAGGCGTGTGTGTGTGTTTACGCCCACTCATCAAGAGGCAGAGATGGAGCACCACACGCGGCGTGACGTCAGAACAGCTGCAGCACGCCTCCAGTGGTGCGTTCGTGACGTCAGCGACCGATTCTGAAATGAACGGCTTCAGCCTTTTATATGTTTTATACATGTTTCACATATGTTTATATATGTTCTATATATGTTTATACGTGTTTCTATCTGTTCCATCGTTACACAAGTATAGCAGAAATGATTTTATCAACACTATGATACAATGAGACACCGCAGCGGTCCTGTAGTGGTGATGATTATCTAAACAGCTCGTGCACTGTGAGGGGACAGAAACACGCTCACATGCACGCGCACAGCAGCAGCAGCAGAACATCTGGATGTGCAGAAATAACGATAAAGGAATTAAGAGGGTCATGGCTCCTCTGGCCCGGGTCAGGACAAATCTCCTCCCCTGTCCCATGATGCTGGAACACACGACTGTCTATGAAACACACACACATCCACACACAGACACACACAAACATACACACACACCTGTTTCTTTAAACAACAACAGATCCATTGCTTCCATTCCACCTCTTTGTGTTTATTGTGTAGCAGACGGATGAACATGTGCTGATAGTAGCGGTGAAGGTGTGAGTCCGTGTCGGAGGTGTTGGATCGTAGAAGTTGGACAAAAGCAGGCGTGAGGAGCGTGCGTGAGGAGCGTGCGTGCGTGAGGAGCAGACATTTACATCAGGTGAGGGGACATCATCTGTCCTTCAATCACACAACACATGATTACGATCTATTCGATAGCGGTTGTGGTGTCGAGCATGGAAATAACACAACGATCCCACAACAAAGCCACATACACACACACACGCGAGCACACACACACAACGACACCCACCCTGTAGCCTCCTCAACAACCGTATATTCTCATAAAACGCTACTCACTGCATTAGATGCGCTGGTTGATGGAGGACGATCCGTTTGTGCGACACCGAGAGCGTGTGTGTGTGTGTGTATTGAGTCGGTGTGTGTTATATAACGACTAATGAAATAAATAAATCGACTTCAATCCGAGCAGCGCGACGGAAAACCCTGATGTGACTGTGAGAGGAGGAAGCTGCGTCTGCGCAGCTGGCGGAGATTCCTCTGTGTGCGTGTGTGTGCGTGTGTGTGTGTCTTTGTATAGTTATGGGGGACAATATAGGTTCAATCCCATCATTTTGACTTGGTGAGGACATACTAGCTGGTCCTCACAGATGCAAAGGGTTGTTTGAAGATGTGTTTTTAGGTTTGAATGAGTGTTAAGGTAAATATTTGTGATGGTTTAGTAAGAGTTAAAAACTATAAAGACAAATTGAGTGAAAACATTGTGGTCGGTCCCCATACATCTTTTAAAGGGATGTTATAGAAGCACAGTACTATGTGTGTGTGCGTGTGTGTACTACCCATATCTTTGTGAGGACCATGTTGAGCACAGACCAATAGTCTATTAGTTGTGATGGTGGATGTTTGGATAGCTACAGGATAACCTAGATTATGCCAGATAGAAGTTCCTGGGTCAGATTAGTGGTCAGGTGTGAAGTGTGGTCAGGTTAAGGTTATGGTTGTGGATTAATTGGTCATGGTTAAGGTTAAGGATAAGGGTTTAGTTAGGCTGGATGTAATGAATGGAAGTCAATGCAAAGTCCTAATAAGAACAGCTCTGCAAACGAGGCAAGGAAAATAATTATACCTGAGTGTCCTCACTGAGATAGACAAGTTGTGTACTTGCACACACTCCTCATTCCTCATCACGTATGTAATGTGTTGGGGGGGAACAGTGAGCTCAGTGTGGTGTCCTCTCTGCCTCGTGTTTACAGGATGTTCATCACGATGTTGCTCTCTCAATGCAGCTGCTCTCTCTCTCTCTCTTTTTAACGTTCTCCACTGGACTCCAGTCGTTCTGTGGATTCCTCTCTTCATCCTCCGTCACATGCACGTGGATGAAACCTGTTTTGCGGTGCAGGGACACGACAGAGCACACACCGTTCCACTGAGCCTGCAGCAAGATTAGTTATTTATATGGTGACTGAGTTGACTCAGATTTCTATAGGCTGTGTCTCTGCAGGGTTTTGAAGGATGGGGGGGGGGGGGGGGGTGCAGAGAGAAAACTCTTTACAGTCTGACCCAGATTCACAATAGACAACCGAGACAAACATCAACTGGCCACACAGTTGTCACATGAAACACAGCCTCACTGTGTCTCTGCTTGTACAACAAACACAACAGTGTGTGCACGAGGCTGGAGAGTGAAGGCTGACCCCCCCGGTGCAGAGGGCAGAGCTGTTATGAGCGGGCGTGTCCTTCACTGACCCCTCAGACTGCAGGATTTAAAGGCTAATCCCCTTTTCATATACTTTTATAATCACACAGAATGACACGACTCTTCAGGTCACATCCACTCACGCTGATGACACGTCGGTTTTACTGAGGGATGAAAAGACAAACTCTAAATATTACAAAGCTCATAAACATGTGATGAACAAAACATGAAACCCATTATGCATTAAAAGAAACCATATTACTGTCCTGTTGTTTTGATTTTGAAAATTCAAATGTGTCAGACATCCATCAAATCATTTCACTAATCTTTAAACTATAATTGTCCACACTAGGGTTTTGGCTCCGTATCAGATTTAATCCACGTCCACACTCAAACTTCAGAGCTTAGATAATCATGTGACTGCACGTGAGCATCGGTGTAAACAGGAAATGAACGTATAACAGCTCATCGGCTCTAAAACTCCAACGTGTGGACGCCAGACGTGTCCGTAGCAGAGTGGACACCGAGTATTGAGCTCAATCTCCTGAGCAGAGACAGTGAGATTTTGTGATCTGTGCATGTTGGTCACATTTAAGTCATCATGTCATTATTAACTCACTTCTTGCTTTCTTTTGACTTCAGGGTCAAAACCCTCATGTGAATTATACCAACTGAACAGATTCACAGCTGAACGTGAAGCTCAGTATTTACTAAACAGTCTCAATATGGCGGTCACGGTGCTGGTGCATCTCGGCTCGGAGCACCTCCACTTCATGTCTCCTGAAGGACAGAGTTCTGTGTCTCCAGCTGAACGTCCCTTGTCTCTCAGATGAGTCCATTTTTCACACACACACCAGGTGCCCTCTCCTTCCTCTGCCGGGCTAATTGTTCCACCACGACAGGAGGCCCAGGCCCGGCTCACAGATGGTTCCCTGAATCAGCAGCAGAGGAGTCAGAAGGATGTGAGTCGGATGAACTTTTGAGAGACTACAAAGACTCTGAGTTCGCAAAAATAGAAATATACTTTCACCCATTTATCAAAAACATGCTGCAACATTTCAGGTTTAACGTGTGCTCGTTTTGAGGTGAGCTCTTACAATCAGAGTGTACGGTGCCTCTTTCTTCACTTCTTCTGCTGGAGGGGCCTCTCCCGGTTGAGGCGGGCACTCCGGCTCCGCTGACGATGGGCCCGTGGGCGACGTGTCCACGAAGATCTCGTCCGTCACACGAAAGCGGATCTCCTCTCCCTGGTCCATGTAGAGGTCGTGGGCGCCCTCGTCCGTCTCGTACTCCCAAAGCCAAACCTGCTCAGCTTCATCGCTGAGGCTGCAGCTAAGGAAGACTGGACCGATCAGGGGCTGCCGCTACTTGAGTGAGAGTAAGACCGGGAACAAGAGCTGAAGAGGCCATTTCGTGTTTTCATAAAAGTCTGTATAAATAGGATTATATAATATATCATTTTTAAGGTCTGGACCTCACTATTTAAAAGTTCCTCGACTAAATTTCTAATATGATTTGGCACAAAACAAATGAAAATGAGTTTAATATGAATTGCTTTACCGGCTGCTTCTATATCAGGATGATGACGACTCTATTTAATGTTAACAATACTGAGGGGCTGCAATAGTTCTATATAAAAGTAATTAATTGAGAGTTAACAAGATAAAAGTGCACTTCTGATGACATCACAACACTTGAGAGCAGGATACAACTTGGCCGGCTGCTGAAGGGACTCTGGTGGAATGAGGATGTCATCGAAGAAGCCCATCGTCACTGAACCACAGAGAAACCAGAGGAATCAAGAGAGAGGAAACCAGATCGAGTTTCTCTTTGCATTGAGATTGGATTTGAAAATACATTTATGGAGATCTATAAAAAATTAAAAATAAAGTTACCATGAACTCCCTCCTGGCTGCAGTACTTGATCTTGCCGACCAGGATCTCATCGAGGAAAGGGTGAAAAACCACGTACCGGAAGTGAACTGGAAGAAGATGGAGGGAGGAGGGGAAGGAAATCAGATGTATGGATTTGATCTTTTGGAACAATGCGCCCGAGAAGGAGATCTCATCCCGGTCATGTTACCTTTGGTGTGCGAGGCTCCGTCTCCAGGGAAGATGTAGGAATCATCCAGCTTGATGACGTCGAACAAGCAGATGCAGAGACCGACGCTGTACACGACCTGAGACCATGAGAGAAGTTCACAACTCAGCAGAGAAGGTGAAAGTACAACGATCACAACTTGGGCTCATCAAACTGAAATCTCAAATCATTCTCTGGTTTCAGCTTCTCAAACATCTGCAGCGTTTTCCCTTTCCATCATTGAGACTCCAGATGTGGATGCTTTTGACACCTTGTTCTCCAGCCTCTTTAAACCTCAGTTCATGATTTAAAGACAGAAATGAAGAAGTGGGGCTGAGGAGCAGAGGAGAACTATCACGTGTGGTGTTACACAGATGAACTGGTGGATGTTTCAAACGCACCTTGTTGGCCAGTTTCTTGTTGAGCTCCTCGTCGATGGCCGCGTTCAGTTGTCGCTGGAAGTTCCAGGGAGGGATCCTGACGGTGTCGATCATCTCCACCAGCACGAACATGATGCAGACACACACAGACACACACAGCCACACACACTGCACCTGTGCTCCGACAACCTGTGTGTCTGTGTGTGTCTGACAACACCCGGACTAAACTCTCCTGTTTCACCACAACATTCACTCTGTTACTTTCTCTACAAACCACAACAAAGTGGACAAATGTCAACAATCGCTCTCTACGCAGGAAACAAAGCCACAAAAACTACACTGATCTGCAGCAAACTGACATCGCCATGTTGCCTCCATGTGACTATTTACGGCAGCGGGTTTTGCGACCGGTCGCAAAACTTAAAGACACAGTGCACGTTTTCCATCATGGTGGTTATTGTTGACATTTATGTTTTTTTCTTTCTTCTCCGCACTGTGATGTTTGATTACTATGATTCTATGTATAAAATAAAAAATATATATTTATTTCTTATTCAATGATATAAAACAGATATGAAGAGGGATATTTATTCTGCTATCTTCTGTTTTCTTGAACAAATTCATAACCTACATTGAAGTGGTTCAAATGTAGTCCCTCCCAGTTCTTTTATATTACTGCTTAAATAATTGTTATTGTCTATTATCTGTGTTTACATTTTTATCTCTGTACTATTTATTTTTTCCCCCACGTGGTTTTATTTTAAGACTAATCTGTCAAATTCTATAAATATATACAATAGGTTCAGTCGACAAACTGTACATGCAAAGCTGTTAAATATACCAAGATGCTTTAAACAAAATAAGATTTTTAATAAAGAGGTTTATACAGGTATGTTAATATTTCTTAGTTGAGTTACAGTTTTGAAAGTGTAAGTGAACATTGCTGTATAACAGATGGATGACCTGGTACTGACTGAATGTAAACTGACCTGAGATCAGCTCATTAACTAAAGCCTGTTCCCACCACAACACTGAGAAGCACTCATTCTTCTCATCAGATAAAGAAAAAGACAAAAACATTCACTTCAGAATTTTAATCTTTATTCATTTTCCATTTATATTATATTTTCAATCTTGCAAGCTACAAAACTGTATTCGGAAACATCTACAAAAAACAGGTTTAATGTTGAAACAGGAATGTGAGCGGGGGAGATCACTGCTGAACATGAAAGAGTTGATTTGAAAACAACATGATTTGACTCATCCATTTACAGTAGAGCTGTTTAAACTGAACCATAAAAACAGTTTTCAGTCTTTTGTTAGGTAACAACATCCGATACACAATCAACCTGTTATGGAGATGGTGATATTTTTTAAATGTGACATGAAAATTGGTGATTTTTCAAAAATAACACATGGGTTTACTTTTATTTCTCAACATTGTCATTAGGCATCTTTGGTAAATACGATAATACACTGATTAAGAGTGTGTGTGAGCTTAGTGAGGCCATGAAATAGGTTTTGTGATGATTCTCAAAGTGTTGGGCAGTGGAGTTAATTTACAATGAACCTTATAAAGGACTTGTTTATGTCCAACAAGTCCTAAAAGTTCAAAACCATTTCACCTTCAGAAAAATATCAAAACCCAGCAGCGATCAACAGCTACAATCCAACGTTTGTGCTTTTCATTCAACAAACAATCCATGAGTCAGAAGATCTGTGAAAACATCAGGTTAATGTTGATTCTGGTTAAATAACACAACTCTAAATCGTCACGTGTTTATATAAATGACACTACAAGAAGTCACCAACAGAGGCAGCAGGCAGCCTGTTACTTCTTCTCCTTGCTAATAAGGGCTCATTATCTATGTACACAATTGGCAACCAGTGTTGCCAATTACAACACTAGCAATAGGTCATACAACGATGATAGCAAACATCACTCCCATACAGGGTTAGTAGCAAACAGCTGTTCAAATACGTTACAGGAGGTGATATCTTTTTAAATGCACTAGTATCGGATCGGTTCTCGGTCTGGTATCACTAAGGGAAGAATGGAATCAGAACATCTGTACTGAAGAGGACGACTAAACCCACAGGAGAAGCAGTAATCCATAACTCATCATAGCAGCAATGACCTCAAATGGCCCTAAAACCACAAAAATATATAATCTCATTGTTTTCAGTGGTGCACACTATGTATGCATCATGGCAAGAATCTGGTTTAAATATGAGAATGATCATAAGTCTAAATATTTCTACTGTCTGAACGCGTGTGTATGAAAGAAGGAGCTTCACAAGCTGTAAGTCATTCCCATGGAGTCACACACAGCAGAGGTACGTGAAGAGGAAAACGACGAAGAGCAAAGCACATCTAAAAACGACATCACAAACTCTACTAAGTGCTAGTGGACATGCAACTGAACACTAGATTGTGCGTTATTTTGTGTAAGAGGACCGAAGGCCTTCCCATGCAGCGGAGGACCAAACCCCAACCTGAAACCACATTCTCTACACCAGCATTTACACAAAATCTTGCCCGTGCAGCTTTACTGGAACACAAACTTGATTACAGCCTGTTGAACCAAATATCAGGTTGTGGTTAGGATTGCATGAGCCGGCCTTGTGAATCCAAAAAGAGAGGAAGCAGGAGCAAAGAGGGACAGACAGATACCACCAGACTGATGTTAACCCTAGTGTGCAAACACAGGACAAATAACAGATGGAAAGAAAAAAATGGCAGCAAAAGTGTGAACACAACAGCAGCTTGTGCTCTGATGTGTTGTCCTAGTCTGAGAGAAACGACACAGAAATGTTTTCACACAATAGGGTGTTAAATCGAGGCATAAGACAGAGGGCCGGCCACGAGCAGAGCAGCAGCGAGCACACCCAGATTCACATGTTGAATGAAGAACCCAAGATTGAATGAGGGGGGGAGGGGGTGCTGCAGTCGTTGGGTTCGTTACAGTAAATAAAAGTGAGTTTAACAGTGTAGCTTGAATCCACAGTGACTGAGAAACACTTGTTTAAGTACAGTCGTGGGAGTTGATGAACTCAGCTTATTGAGCTGTTGGGATGGAAACATGTTGAAGGTTTATTGGCGTCTGGACTTCAGGTGAATCGGGTTTGTATAAATCTCAATACGCTCCTCACATAGCTGTATCATCTATTTATGTTTAAGCTTCCCACAAGCCGGTTTCTGCAGAGGTGAACTTGGAACAACTTTATAGAAATACATTAGTGACACCCACGTGTCATGAAAGTATGAAAGGACCACCGTGGAACTGTGTATGAAATGGTCGCCTGCTGCTCGTGGGAATGATTCAGTGCTAAGCTTCTGTTTCAGTCTGCCTGTCGCTTTCTTTCACAGTAATCTGTCTGTGCATGTACGTGCTTGTGTGTATGTCTTTGTGTGTGTGCGCTTTTCATTTGTACAGCGACCTTGTGAATGTGTATGTGTGCGTTTGTTTGTGTTTGTGTGTGTGTGCGTGACGGCAGCTGTCCCCAAATACAGCCGGGTTAACATCTACTGTTAGAATCGTCTCTCACTCTTTGCGCAGCCCCTCTCTCGGCCGCTCTATGTTGCTCCCCTTCTTATCCCACACCAAGGCCTCTCATTGGCCACTACAGGCCCCGCCTTCATCCTCGCCACCCACTACTGGAGCTCCTTCATCCTGTTGAGGGCAGAGCCGGCTTTGAACCACTCGATCTGCGTCTCATTGAAGGTGTGGTTCAGTGAGATGGACTCCTGGCTGCCATCGGCGTGCTTGATCACTGCTGTCAGGGGCTGGAGAGGGACACCACAGGCAAACACATCATCTGTCAATCATTTATCCAGTTTTTCTTTAACATAATGCTGGGGGGGGGGTTGAGCTGTCCATTGGATCAATGTTTCATTAGTGCAGAATATTACTCACCGTTCCGGGGGATAAGGATTTCAGGCCAGTGATCGAAATCTTGTCGTTGGGGAGAATTTTGTCGTAGTCGTTGGGGTCGCTAAAAGTCAGAGGAAGGAGGCCCTGCTTCTTCAGGTTGGTCTCTGTGAGGGAGGAGAGAGAAATAAAGAATAACAGCAAGACACTGACTCTTTCTATTACGTAACGAGAGACGAGTTCTGCCAGGATTATATCTGACGCATAGAAAAACAAGGTCAAAGAGAATTAGGCAGTGGGTCTTTTTCAGGGTCATTGATTAGCAGCACTTCTCATGATGAATTAGCTGTTTCATTTACACAAAATCCATATTGTTGTAAATTGTTTTCCCCCGAGCAGCAAATTATTTTTGAAAGCTCTAAACAGTCAAGCTCTCATCTATTTATTTACCCATAAACCTACATCCAACCGCCTATATACAAAAAATTGGCACTTATGCACTGTAATTATAACTTGGACAATCTATTACACACGGTTGGAGATATATTTATTCTGGCAGCCTGTAAACATGCCACACTAAATACACAAACACAGGATTTACCGTGGATTCTGGCGAAGCTCTTGACGATGATGGCGCGTCCTCCCAGGTGCCGTGGCTCCAGGGCGGCGTGCTCCCTGCTCGACCCTTCACCGTAGTTTTCGTCTCCAACCACCACCCAGTTCACTCCACTGGCCTGGATTTTTCAGTGAAACAAAGATCATGGAAGAAGTTAAACTGCTGTCAGGAGAGGACAGAGTTAATAAGTAAAGGTAACAAACAAATAGAAGTATTAAACTGGTATCATGTTGTCTTTTTTAGTTTAATAGCACAAACACAGTTTCCTATTTCAACATTCAAGTCACTTAATCACCCAGAGAATATAAAACCCAAACTTAAAAGGAACCATTCCCCAGTGGAACCCACCTTGTAGTCCCGGGCCACATCTGGAACCCCCCCGAACTCTCCTGTCAGCTGGTTCTTGATCTTGTTGACGGCATCGTTATCAATGTTGACGGCACCAATCAGCATATTGTTAGAGATGTTGTCCAGATGACCACGGAATTTCAGCCAGGGGCCGGCGGCGCTGATGTGGTCAGTGGTGCACTTTCCTTTCACCTACAGCAGCAGAGGGAAAGACGAAGAGGAGGAGGAGGAGGAGGAGGAGGAAGATGCCCATGTTCGTTATAATGAAGGAACATGTATGTACAAGTGTTGAGCTTGTTTTTATATAAGTTGTTGACAGTAATAATGTTATTGAGTCTGTGATTGGTTTCCTTCTCTTTGTGCAGTTACTAGCTCACCCCACCTCCTGCTCACCTTGATGAGGACCATCAGCTCCTCCAGGTCTTTTCCATGCCACTTCTCAAAGGGCTCCAGAAGCTGCAGACGGTTACTAGAGGGGCTCACGTCCACCTGGAAACCAAATCATGGAGTGAGACATTTCAGTTTCTCAAGGTGTAAATGCAAAGGTTGCTGAGAGTCAATACAAAAAAAAAAGTAAAGTAAGAATGACCTGGACTGAGCCGCCCTCAGCTGGGGGGTGCTGGTAGGTGTCCTGTCCCGGGTCGAAATCTCTGGATGGGAGCTCGTCACCAGTGGGAGGTTCCAGCTTGAATTTCTCTCCGGTTGGGCTGGTCAGGTAGTCGGTCTCTGGGTTGAAGTCGAGGGTTCCAGCGAGGGCCATCGCGGTGACAATCTAAAATTAATAACAGAGCAATAAGTAGTGAAATGGGTTTAGATTTGTATGAGGAATGACAGATCCTGTTTGTATGAGCTATTTTATTTATCTAATTATGTGTAGCTGAGCTTTTACTTTGCTTGATGTAAAGCCCTTCTTACCTCAGGAGAGGTGACAAAAGCGTGAGTAGCCGGGTTAGCATCATTCCTGGCTGTGAAGTTCCTATTGAAGGAAGTGACGATGGTATTCTTCTCTCCTTTTTTCACGTCCTTCCTGAAGTAAACAACATGTCCCACATATCTTTTATTTAAGATCATCGAATAAGAGAGGAGATACAGATCTAAAAGTGTTACCAAACAAAGGTCTTCAAAGTTATATGAAATCATCTTCTGGGGAATATTTGAACACTGTGGAGGGTAGTTATCAAATATTCTGCCCTGGACCAAAGAGTTTCAGAACAGAGATGGTGACAGTTGTGAATTTGCTGCTAACGCGGTTAATTATTACAAATGAGGATCATACCTGTCCCACTGTCCAATGCAGGGTCCACAAGCGTTGGCCAGAACGATTCCGCCAACATCATTCAGGATCTTGGACTAGAAGAGGAACATAAATTGTTGAAATAACTTCCTACATATTTCACACACAGGATGGGTCACACACTGAAATCAGATGAACCAGACTCACGTATCCATCTCTCTCGATGGTGGCGCGGATCTGCTCTGAACCGGGTGTGACGGTGAACTGGGCCTTGCACTTCAGACCTTTATCCAGAGCCTGCTTGGCCAAAGACGCCGCTCTGCCCATGTCCTCGTAGCTTGAGTTTGTGCAGCTGCCGATCAGACCTGCAGGAGACAAGTTAAATGTTATTAACAGGAGGCAGAGGAAACTGAAGGAATATACAGTTACAGCAGCCAGTTTGAAGAGCTCGTCTAATTGCAATAACACAAATTGGAAATAAAATAGGAGAAGACAAAAGACAAGCAAGTCTGTTATTAAATAACTAAGTCTCTCTGAAAGCAGGAGCTGTAACGGGATCTGATCAATAACACAGGTAGAGCGAGAACAAAGAAAGAAATATCACATTCCATTAGACAAAGCAGAAAATATGCTACAATGGTAATGAAATATGTCTGTGGCACAGATACTGACCCACTTTAACCTCCAGGGGCCAGCCGCTCTTCTTAGCTATGGCCCCGATCTCAGACACAGGGTGGGCCAGGTCAGGGGTGAACGGTCCGTTGATATGGGGCTTCAACTGCCAGAGGAGGAAGACAAGGCACAAGGATTATCTTTATTCATTGGAATATGCTGTAAATATTGTTTTCTAAATTCAGAACTCTAAAAAAGAAGAACACAGATAAGTACCAATCTGGATTCAAGTTTGGAACATGTCGATAATAAAGTTGTGCATTGCTTTAACTCACCTCACTCAGGTTAATCTCGATGACCTGGTCGTATTCACAGCCCTTATCTGGGACCAGGTCATCCTGGAACTGATCAGACACAGAGGCGATGTCTGAGAGGGAATGGAGAAGGAGAATAAGTCGGAGTTGAGGCACATTGAGTAAAGATAAAGCAAACAGAGACTGACAGTGAGTGACTCACCTCCACGGCCGGTTTTCTCCATGTATGTCTTCATGCGGTGGTTGTAGGGAAACACAGACGTGGTGGCTCCAATCTCAGCACCCATGTTACAGATGGTCGCCATTCCTGAAAGTCAAAGCTGCATTTTAACCCCAGAGTAAATTACATATCATTTAGTCAAGCAGGATATGGTAGTTTACGCTTCCATTGTTCTTCCTCTCTTAGATTTTCATGTCTCAACATAGATATGGTCTCTCACCAGTAGTTTAAGTCTTGTTATGTATCTAGGCTTTACCAGTGCAGGAGATAGAGTCCACTCCAGGACCATGATACTCCACAATGGCTCCAGTGCCGCCCTTTACAGTCAGGATTCCAGCCACCTTCAGAATGACATCCTTTGGAGAGGTCCAGCCGGAGAGGGATCCTGTGAGCTTCACTCCAATCACCTGAAGGAGAAAAGCACACAGTCTTACACTGATGGACACAAGACAACCTAAAGATTCAAATAAATGTAAATGATATCACATGATGCCAAAAACTCACATTTGGGCACTTGAGCTCCCAGGGGATTCCAGCCATGACATCCACGGCATCAGCTCCACCCACTCCAATACAGATGGACCCCAGGCCACCGCCGTTGGGAGTGTGGGAGTCTGTGCCTATCAGCAACACTCCGGGATAGGCATAGTTCTCCAGGATGATCTGATGAGAGGATGTTTCAGTTAAACATTTTCTCCGTGGGACTCTAAACATTCTGGACTGCTTTAACAAACGCAGATTTCTAGAAACATTAGCTTCTATAAGCATCAGACAAGAAGTTACATGAACTACTCTGCCACAGATAATCTGAGTAAGGAAGTGCATGTTGTTTCACTGCTGACAGTGTGTGATGGTGCAAGTTCACTTACAGGATTTTGATAAGGGAGGTAGGGATATAGAAAAGTCAGAAAAACCATCATGGAGTTGTTATAAATCAGTTTTCTCAACCTGATGGATGATCCCTGAGCCTGGTTTCCAGAAGCCGACTCCATACTTGGCTGCAGAAGTTGCAAGGAAGTTGTACACCTCCTCGTTGACCTCCTGTGTTAACAGTTATTAAAGAGATATTATAAATTCTGATGCGGGTAATTTCATGTAAATATAAAAGAATAAACTCAATCCTAAATCCTGTTATTCAACTAGACCTTCAGGGATGTGCTAAATCAGACAATTTGTTCATGAAACAACTTTCTAGAAAGTTCTCTTGGTCTCCATTTACTGTAAAATATATTTACAATCAAAATGATACTCTTTACCTTAGCCCTCTGCAGGTCCTCAGTCCCTCCGGTCTGAGCTTCAATCAGGTGATCGCAGTGGATGGTGGAGGGCACGGCCACCCTGGGCAGACCGCTGCTGATGAACTGAAGCATGGCCATCTGCGCGGTCGCATCCTGCATGGCCACGCGGTCCGGACGCAGACGCAGGTATGTGCGTCCACGGCCAATCTCCTGCCCCACGGGATCATCCAGGTGACCATACACGATCTTCTCCGACAGAGTGAGAGGCCTGCCGAGCCTGTCGGGTGGAGGGTGGAACGATGTTAATATTGTGTTGGGTTTGTAGAATCAGATATAGAATGTTTTCTGTTGATACTGTTTGATTTCAATGACAAATGCAAACTGACACAGGACTGGAATCTTTCAGTTAACTTCCTTCTGAGATCTCACTCTCATTTTAACCCATAAACTCTTCAACCTACTATTTCTGATCAGTTGCAAAGAATTAAGGAAAACCCTGAACCCTAGGAACTATGACTCATCAACACAGGAAACTATTCCTTTAATAGTGAGTGAGACAAAAGGTCTTTCCTATTCCTGGATTACAGCACATGGTCATAAGGGGAACAACGGGTAGTCCAAAGTTAGCTGCTGGACCCTGCTGGCTGTGACAAGTCAGAGATTAACTGTGCAGCTGTCCCTGACACCATCTATTCCTCCATGTGTATGTGCATGTGAACTTTGGAAAAGGCTGCTGCTGACCTCCTGCGCACAGTGTTGATGTTCTCGTGCATCTTCTCATAGTTAATGCAGGAGCCGGGCTCAAAGCGGCTCATGGCCACCTTGGCCTTGGCGCTGAAGGCTGCAGAGACATGAAACCGTCTCGCACCAGTCCCAAGGGCCAACTAGACCAGGGCGAGAAATAATACAATTCAGACAATTAACATCATAAACTAATGATAGAGTTAAGGACCAACATATACATAATAACTATGGAGTGTAAAAAGAGGCAATTAAACTTTGAAACAATGAGAACACTTAACCTGCGACCAAAGCAGCTGAGGTAAGTTTAAACCTAATCTTGAACAGGAAGTGAAACAGATAGAAATATGGCCAAAACAAAGACTATAGACGGATCCACCATTTTGGCACATTGGCTGATTTTCTGCAAGATTAGTACTTGCCACAAACAAGTAGCTGTACTCCAACTAGACCAGTTACCCTAAACGCTCCACTGGCCTCTGTTCAATTATTAGAACGCTTACATATGACCTTGCTATGTAAATAAAAGACATTGTGATTCAGCCCACACAGGCAGTGGAGACAATACCGTTCAAACCATCTGCCCATTGTGCATTGTGCTGTGTTGAATCAATAATAATATACAAATATTACATCAGAATTCTGTCAGAGACTCATTATTGGACATAATATCTGATAGTTTAATTATTTTGTCTGAGTATTTTAAGAGCTGGATAAAACCGGTGATGCCAGTGGGTGAGGTTACGTCGGAAGGAAGTAAATCTTTAAAGCAAGCAGCTACGACCAGTTGTTTTATATCGTCCTTTGGTCACCGTGAAACTGGGGGAAGGTTTACACAGCTCATGTTGCAGGAGTTAGTCTCGTCCACTGGAGCGTTACAGAGAGGCTGACAGTCCGTCTCCTACACTGTTAATAATGTATGAGCACAAGAGAAACACAAATACTGTCTGTACACCAGTATAAGAACCATTATATCCCATCAATCTTAATCTAGCTTTAAAGTGTTACCTTTCTGATCTTGTTTTGATTCAGCTCAAGTCTGAATTATAATTTTGATGCCAATAATTATTTTATTGTATCTATGTTATTATAAATTATCTGTTCTTGCCCTTTACTGTGTTTTCCATTTGTTATTCATAGTGTCTCTTTTCCAACCTGTGCTTGTGTTGCCATGATTATAAAGCTATTTGTTTCAACTTCAGCCTGTCTGAAGGTGTAGTATGTCTATAATGTCAAGTCCAAGCAATAAATGATCAAGTATTTACCTCATATTTACCGAATTGTGACATATGACAACAATATAAGTTGAGCTTAACACTCAGACTCTACTTTATAATTAAAAGAAAAGGGAGAAAATGGTTTTCCTTCAGATAACTCAGATCCAGAAAGTGGGCACAAGTGATGGTTTTATTGTTGACTTCAATTCTGCAATTCCAATAGTTTTAGGAGAAAATAAATAATGACTAACTTTATAATAACAAATAAACCCATTAGGCGATGTGTGCATGGTTGATTGTAAGGAGTCAATATACAATACTGATTAATTGAAAATGAATGTATATCCTATCCCGTCCTCCCTGAAGCCAATGAAGTAATAAGCCAAATTAAGATCTTTAATGACATTTATCCAAACAATCATTTCTTACATTAAAGATTTAAGTACATGTATTTTCTGTTAGATGGACATTGACACTGTGGGACACGTTTTCTTCCAGTGCGAGAAGCTTGGTCATATTTTCCGAGTTGGCTTTAATTCAGATTCAAGATACTGAGATAAACCCTGTGAGTGTGAAGCTGGAGTAAGGATAACAACTTAAATCTGTTAGGTGAGCATTTAAAACATATATACAAATATTTAAGTCATATCTGCTGATGGTAGAAAGAACTAAGAGTATTTGCAAAATGTCTTTAATACATAAAATACCCTGAAACGTTTTCATCTAATGGACCTGCTGCTCGAATTAAACCCTCCATCTTCTCATTTTTGTTTAAATTTGTTGTGTTTATTTTAAAATGTTGATCAATATATTAAAAATTTGTAATCATCAGTTACAATATTCTATTTCATTTGAATTGTTAAGTTATATAAAGACTCTGCTTGCTGGCCCCTCAGCTGTGAGGTGTCACGAACACAACTCTCTTTAACCTTGTGATCACCTTGTAAACACCAGCCCGCTGAGCTGTGTTCACATCAATGAGGAGGTTACTAACAAGCACTGAATTAACCCGGGTCAGTGTCAGTAAGGGTGATTTAACCCGGGTCTTCCTCCAGGTGGGACTCTGGCTTCGAACCAGCTGCACCGGAGTCAAACGAGGACACGGTGACCTGGCGGATCGTCGCGGTTACGCTGCTCCACGTTTACCGGCCCCGGGTCGAACGTGACGGTGTGTGTCCGCGCCACGCGACCGCACACACACGTGGTCACGCGTGTTTCTCCACAACTACACAGCTCGACTCTCTTCGAAAGGAGAAATAACGTTTTCTTACCCGCAGCCTAGTGACAGTCAAACAGTAAGACGCCATTTTGTTCACTGAAATAACAGAGAGTGTCGCCTAATTGTGACGTCACGGAGGGAAGGAGATCGTTATTTTCATCACGGATATTGATTATTTTTATTATGATAAATAAAAGTTAATTTTTTTTACCTAGTTTTATCATAGTAAATATTTTTTTTTATACTTTGTCTTATATTACATTCGTGTTTTTTTATTTATTGTTTTTTTAATACCTACATTTTTTTACAATGTCTTACATCCATAATTATGAACTTTTATCTGATTGTGAACTATGATAACAAAAAGACTCCTGGATATACAACACGCATACGTTCTGCCATTACAGACAATAACTCCTCCATTCATAAGTCATTGCTGCTCCCTTCATCTCTATCAGAAATTGTACTATTTAAATGTGATTGATTGATTGATTGAAATAGCTCCAGAGTCAATTACTTAGATTTGACAGCAAGTGTAGAATTAAAGTGATTGAATATTCCCAATAATAACATGTGTGTTAACGTGTTGTGATTCTTAATCATAATATCAATTTCACACACACACACTTAGAGGTCATTAACCCTTTGATACACAAGTTATGCAAACCCCTTCTAATGCACAACATGGGTAACAAATTACCATTTCCTGTGTAATTCAATCATGGCTGGCTGTTTATTTGATATTTTCTTTTCAAGCTTATTCTTCCTTCTTCATTTAGGAGAAGGCTCCTTTGATGACATGGAAGAAGCGTCTTGAAGATGAAAGTTCAATGTCATCAACGCAGCCTTCTTAATTTAAGAGAGCTGCATTCAAAGACACACACACACACACAACTTCAGCTTGATCCTCCGGAACAATGTTCAAGTTATAAGGACCAGAGAAGACCAATAATTGGCTCCTCATCATCTTCCTCATCCTGATCTTCTTGCAGCATCTTCAGGACCATTTCAACCGTAAATTTGAAATAATTGTGACCAACCATATTAACTCTCTGGAAAGAGAAAATCCAAAGAATATTTTCAAATGCATATCAATCAGTCTGTTAAGTATATACTGTTCTATTTCGACTTTTATTTTGTTGATCTAGCTATGGGTAGCTAGCCAGGAAAGAAGCTACCTAGCTTACGGCTAGTTAGTATTGTACATACTTCTCTTTGTCACTAGTAATGGATTTTAAAGTAAGACTTACATGCATCAAATATGTAAAAGCATTTGTGTGAAATGTATGGCAGGTGTTCTGTAGTGAATACATCCTGTATGGGTCATTTTGTTTGTTTATAAAGTAAGAAAGATCATTTTTGATCAAAATCAAGTTAATTGGCGAATACTTTAATACTGAAAAATGAAATTCATTCACTGCAAAGATATGGAAAATACAAACTTTTGACTCATGTTGTGTATTTTGATACACAACAAAGGGTTAAAGCGATAAGAACACCATTACCCACAAGCCTCTGATGTGTGTGTGCGGCTGCTGTGATTGGCTGAGCAGACGCTGCTGTGCGGGTCCTCCCCCAGCTCAGCCAATAGCAACTCTGTTGCTATCACCGCTTATATTTTTAGCAAAGCGTTCGGCACCGTCAGAAAATACAAATGTCCCTCCGCCAAAGAAACTAGGGCCTGGCAGGTATTGAACATCCGGGACGAGAACATCCGCGTGTGTATTTAAAAATTTTTATTTAAGTTTCTAGAAAGAAGATGAAAGTAGGAGTCATATTTTGTATTGTTTATTTGTTTTTGTTTTGTTTTTTTAAATAGTTTTTTTAATTGTTTTTAATTAGTTTTTGATGGATAAAAGGAGTGATACAGAATATAATAACATGGCAGAACATGTTATAATTTATTATATCATACATAACGGTAAAATACACGAACACACCCCCCCACACACATACACAAGGTGACGAAAGTAGTGCCCGGCGTCACGGGGGTGTGGGCGAGTGTATAAATACGCCGGGTTGTCAAACAGTAAAGTTTCTGCGGAGCCTCCACGCTGACTGTCTCCCTGACGCTCCTGGAGAAGAACCTGCAGATTAAAGCTGGAGCTGCCATTTTAAACACGCACAACAACCGTGGAGAGGCGAAGCTCTGAGGAGACAAGTCCTCCGGGGAACCTGAGGCCGCACACGGGGGGGGGATTTACCCGAGAGCACGCAGGAGCCGGGCTGTGAGAGGAGGTGAGTGGCGAGCGGTCAACCCGGGTTTAACAGCTCCATCACCGGCCTGCCAGGTGACAACCCCTCGGTCCTGTGCTCCGGTGTTCCCTCTTTGCTCGTCCGTTAAAATGCGCTGTGACCGTGTTGTTTATGCTGAGCAATGGACTCTCCTCCTCTCCTCCTCTTCTCCACCTCCTGTCCTCCTCCTCTTCTCCTTCTCCTCTTCGCTCAATTACCCTAATCAGTTAATTTAAAGTCGACGGTGATCCTCCACCTGCATGTCAGCCCCCCTGTCCCTCCTGCCCCACTGACATATGGCAGTGATTCCCAGGTAGACCCCCTGCTGCCCGAAGAGCCACAGCCTCGTCAGCACAAACCTTGGAGGATGTATCCGCTTTTAATTCCTGCAAACCGGCTTTAATGCCCTCTCCTTTTCAATGCAGTTTAGTTTAATCACCCAGCAGGTGGATCTGCAACATATTCCTAATTCAGTGTGTGAATATCTAGATTCAGGATTCAACCAATCCCTAATCTTCTCCTCCACTGAGGTTATTGCATTTATGGTCAGGCCTCTTTCTGATGCTCAGAGAATTATAATATTTCTAACTGGGAATCTGCGGCCATCTATGCATTGAGTCTTGTGTTTCTTGTGGGATCCCAGTGGCCCTGCTGCTGTAACAGTTAATACCTGACTTGTGGATGCTTTGCAGCACACAGCCACATTCCCAGCCCTCATAATGAGTCCATGTAAACAAAAGCAGCAATGTGCATCCTGCTGTTGCTTTTGTTTTGTTGAGACAAAACGTGCACGTGCAACTTCTCATGCAGGTGAAGGATGCACATGCAAACAAGGCGAGACGTGGCAGATTTCTGCTTTTTAATGAAATTCCAAGCAGGGGTCTGTGATTTAGATGAAGGAATCGCTCCCCCGAAGCAGTAAATCTGCACATTATCACTGAGTTCTCCCTCTTATGTCATTGAATGACATTGGAGCTTGTGTATGTTGCCTTTTTGTAACGAGAGGAGCAGAACGCAGTAGAAGCTGGAGGTAGCTTAGCTCTGGTGTGCACCCATGGTTTTGAGTTGTGATGGCTGTAGCAGGTGATGAGCCAGGGGATGCTCCTGTGGCCGAGGATCCGTTCCTTCAGTCACTTTAACTCAGGTGGCACAGGGAGGATTTTGCACCACAGATGATGCAAAATGGGCTCCTATTTATAGCCCATAACCAACCCCCATCTTATCCCTCAATGTCACCTTTTTCATGCAAAAGGAAAATGTAAAGCTCGTCCTGGGCTGTCGCTGCCTCGGCCCTGCGTCCAGCTGCCGCAGCTTTATCTGTAATAACACTAGAATTGTCTTTTAATCAGAGGCTTCCTTTCTAATCTTAGCTACTGAATCCCCATCTGGCAGGGAATGTGAGTGAATTGTTTGTGTGTGTGCGGAGGGGGAGGGGATGGTGGTGCGCACTGCATGGTGGGACATGGTGTTCTGTGGAGTCGATTAACTGTCCTGCCATTTTATACGTCTTCCTCAGGGAGTCTTGTGTTGTTGTTGTTGTTTTCCTCTTGCATATAGTCTCTCCATTAAGCATGACTCTGCGTGGGGATGCATGGCCCCTGTGACTGTGTTCCAGCATTAAGCAGAACACTCTGCGTGACATCGCTTTCAGATTATAAAGGATTTATGAAGCCCACAACACAGCATCTGCTACATCAATCAGCGCATCCTGCTGGTGTGAGAGCCGACCAATAGAAAACATTAAACATTTGTAATTGCTGTGTGTTGCTCACTAAAAATAGAGGATAAGTAAATAAGTCTGTGAACCTCTAACAAACCAGATACAGCATAAATATTCAGTTAAGTAGAATACTTTCCCTTCTACGTAAATCGTAGCATCCATGCATATATTGTACTGTTAGAAATATTACTCCTTATGAAGACATTATATTGGGTTTGCCCCCGAATGCTGTGAATCTATTTAAATGGCTTTAAAATCGTTTCACAATAAATTGGACTAAATTCAGGTTTAGTTGCAGGTCAGTGCAGACGGGGCTGGTTCCACATCCTGTTGGAACATGGACATTTCCACTGGTCTCATATTTGCAGATGTGTACTACTAGGCTCAAGGTGTACGGAAGCAGAAGCGTGCCAAAATAAATCAAGGCTTCATTCCTACTACCAGGCTTTCGATTGTTTATTAGATTGCTCATATAATAGCTCGTCTGCCATGCATGGAAACAGTTGTATCCTTGTAAAATACAGAATTAACTGCACAAAAGCTGTTTATTGATCCGTGTTGTGTCTAAACTGCTACTAGCTACAAGGCTAATGTCGGTTGGGGGTCATGTGATATGAGCCTGACGAATCCCCATGTGGTTGTTGGTGTCATCGTTTCTGAACCTTCTCCATGTCTGCCCGTCCAGACTGAGACACAAACTTCTCTGTTTTAGGTTCTCTAACACTCTCTAGTAATGTGGAAGCCAGAAGCTGCAGCTGAGTTGGTGACATTTTCAAATTAAAACCCATTTTTGTGCTGATGTAAGTGTTCGCTTAACCGATATATTTATTTAACTGCTCCACCACCATCTTGTACTTGTTTTAATAATTATGACAGGTCGTGTGAAAACCATAATATGCAACATAGAAAAAAAAAAAAAGTGAAAACAATGAGAATCACTGAAAGTTTATTTATTTATTTCCTGCCCCTGTTCGCCTGAAGCTTTGTGTGTGTCCATGAGCCAGTGTGATCAACAGTCTGCAGCTGAATGACATAAAGACAACCATCCTCAGGTCCCTGCCAAGTTAAATGACTTGTGTTTTCTTCTTCACAGCCGGCCACCCGCTGCCCTCGCCTTCAAGGTGCCTTTTCCATGGTGACGCCAACAGAATCGTACATTTCACAGTAAGCCAGAGGAGAACCTGTGTTTATAGTCTCATCTCTCCACCGTCAGCTCCACCATATTGAAACACCTTGGTCCCAAGACGGCGCTACGACGGTGCAGCCATGCATCTAGAAGTGAAGGTCGCCCTCAACTTCATCGTGTCCTACCTGTACAACAAGCTGCCTCGGCGTCGAGCTGACCTGTTTGGCGAGGAGCTGGAGAGGATACTGGTGTCTCGTTTTGAGGGACACTGGTACCCAGAAGCCCCTCTTCGGGGTTCTGCCTTCCGCTGCATTCACCTGGGAGCGCAGAGGGACCCTGTGGTGGAGTTGGCCGCCAAGAGAAGTGGACTGGACACAGAGGAGGTGCGTGCAAATGTTCCTGCACAGCTCAGCGTGTGGATTGACCCGTATGAGGTGTCCTACCAGATCGGAGAGAAGGGCGCAGTGAAGGTGCTCTACCTGGAGGATCCTCCCGGCCTCGGCTGTGATGGTGAGAGGGCCGAGGGGGGGATCAGAGAGGGGAACGCAGACGCAGAGATGGAGGAGGCCAAGAATCTGGGCTTCAACCCAGACGCTCAGGTGTTTGTGCCAATTGGAAGTCAGGCGTCTCCTGCCCTGATGTCATCGCACTCCAGCTCTCCCACCCCTCTGTCTGCCCAGTCCTGCCTCGGGCTCTTCAGCTACCCCAGCTCCAGCACACCCACCGACCCGGCTGCCCACTCCTCCAACACCTCTACCCCCTCCCCTCCCAGCGGCGGGCTGCCCTACCTCGCCGCTCAGCAGCCGCCCTCCGCTCTGCCCGCTGCCCGCCCTCAACCCATCACCTTCACCACCGCCAGCTTCGCCGCCACTAAATTCGGTTCAACCAAGATGAAGAAGTGCACCGGGACCGGGTCGCCAGCCAGCTCTGGAGTTGTCCTACCACCGGCCCAGAGAATGCTCTCCCGCTCTCCCACCACCATCTCGCCGCCAGAGCTGCTCAAGCACAAGCCGCTGTCTCTCTCCTTGCACTCCCTCGGCGGTCCAAACCCCAGCCAGCTCTCTCCCAACGCCAAAGAATTTGTCTACCCAGGATCCCCGGGCCCGCTTTACTTCGATGCCGACTCCCAGCCCATGCAGCCTCACGCCAGCCCTTTCCAGCCGCCCCACACTGTCAACACCCATCCCTCCTTCGACCCCTTCTCCAGCCCTCCTCCTCCCCAGAGCGTGGGCATCATCAGCAGCAGCGGAGGAATCTCTTACATAGAGAAGCCGCCGTTTGTGGAGGGTTTAGGAGGCTACAACCTGCAATATCCCAGCCAGTCCTTCCAGCCTGTGGTGCTGGCCAACTAAGCCTTCATTTCTAACGAGTCGTTTGGTGTTAGGACGGAGACGCTCCTGATGTTTTCAGTTTTTCTAAGAAATTGTTCTAATACTGATACAAATTAAGAATTAGTTTTACTACAAAGATTACAATTTTTCATTTCATTTACTGAGTACTTCATGTGGTTTATTGTTTTTGTTCGTCCATGACCTCTAACCCCCCCCCCCCCCCCCCCCGCACCCCTTTCTCCTTCGCTGTTGCTCGTCACGTTCCCTGTGTTGGCTTCGATGTGGAGGGTGAGGGTGAGTTCTTTCTACTTCGAGTCCTTCCCAATCTCTTAAGTTTATTGTTTTGCATTGAATTCTAATGCGAGAGAGTTATTTTTTTTTTTTCCCTCTTTCTTCTTGACTTGTAGTCTAATGGACCCGGCTTTAGTATAGCGCCATTTTGCACTGCACTGTCACGCTGTGGAACAGGACCTGGCGAAGACCTGCAGGGAACGAGGGCTGTGGAGAGCTCAGCACTTTGCTCTGCGAGCTGCTCTGCCCTACTTGCCTCAAGCACAGGGACAGAGGGGCTCTGCCGTCTCTGTGCGTGCAGCTCTGTTTTGTTGTGGCTTAGCGTGATCAGGAGACTCACTGATTGTGCGTTGGGGCCATTACCCTTGAAACGCACTCGTGCAGAGGCATATTTTGAGCTGTTGTAAGCGGGTGTGTTCTGAAAGCAGTTTATCGTCAGCTGGAGTGTGTACATGGCAAGGGTTCAAATGAAGCGAGAGCCGGGGAGGGAGCAGAGAGGGAGCATTGGTGTGTTAGGGGGAGTAATGAAGTGGAATGTATTGTACCTGTCAGGGGAAATGTTGGTGAATGTGAAAGGCAAACTACGTGCTGATACCTCAGTTATACAGACAGGGATGTGAAGATATGGTCTCATACATATTCAAATGGACGTGCGTGTAAACAAACGTTTAGGAAAATGTTCACATTCACACTATTCAAGTCAGCAATGTGTGAAGGTGAACAGAGAGAGAAGGGGGGGGGGGATGCAGCAGCAGCAGCTCAGCAGGGGGGATCGTGATAAATGGCTAAGCATGACTTTGACTGTGAAGGAGAGGTTTTCCTCTGCATGAGAGGAGCGAGGGATGACGGGAGGAAATGAGAGGGCGAGCAGCGGCTCCGGGGTTCTGTTGCCTCGGCGGCGTCCAGCGTGTTTTGGCTTAGAGAGCGACACGTTAGAACCCAGAGCACGTTGATGGTGAGCTTAAATGGTATTGAAGCCAAAGGCTCACACTATTCTCTCCCTCCTCTTGAAATTCTTCAGTGATCTCTGCTTCTCCGGCTGCTACAAAGGAGAAAACAGAATCCTACAGCTCGGGTGGCTCAGTTTCTTTTTTCTTTTCTTTTTCCAGTTGCGGTGAAGTGAACCAAGATGCAAAGATGAATGTTCGTTATTGACGTGTGGCTTTCGTTGCTTTATCGGATGGCTCATCAGATCACTGGAGGTCTGTTGTTTCTAACGTCTGTGAACCAGTCGGGTCCGTGTCCCCCCCCCCCCCCCCCTCCCTCCCACCTGTCCATTTGAGCTGTCCAGCACTTTATTATTGGGCTTCTGATGCTCTGTGTCTCCTACAAACCATTCCTTTGCCCTCCTGGTTGATTAAGACACTTTGGATCCAGCGGTCGTGAAACGCTTTAGAGATCGAAACACAAACTAGATTTGTATTTAAATGCATCACGCCGGTGTGGAGATGCTGTCAGTCCTGTCCGTTGATTTAAGTGTTTTCCTTGTGTCCATGTTTTTTTTAAATGACCCCAGGACCCTTGACTTGTGCTCACACTGGTATTGCGATGTCACAGCTTGTCATATGCATGGAATATTTCTTTTCTTTTTTAAGGGGATATATATATATATATGTAGGGAGTCTCTGTAAATGTGGCTGTGAGGGAAAGAAGAATTTCTAACTTTGTTTTGTAATTTATTTCCGATATTTCTATATTTTTGTTTTTTTGTGTGCAAATTCTCACTTGCATTTGTATGAGTAAGAGATGACTGCAGTCCAGGAATATGTGTATATAAAAAAAGTTCTTATGTTGAGATTCTTTGTTTAGTTTCTTACACGCCGAGGTTATTTTTTCAGAAGATAACGTGAATATATATGCAAACTGAGGAAAAAAAATAAAGATGTACAGAATAAAGTATTGAATGTTTATTGTATCATGTAAGCATTTGTCTAATAAAGACGGGTAAATGTATTCATTCTTCAAGTTGGGTTTGGAGTTTAAAGGCACGAATGTTTACAGTGGGTTTGTGTAGGAAAAGATGGCGACAATATCCCCACAGGCAGTTCATCCAAACCAAAAATCGTTACGTTTCAAATTCATTTGATTCGCAATATCCCCCCCACAACCCCCTCCTCGTCATGTAAACTAATTGCATTTCATGTTGTTAAAAGTTGTTATTTAAAAACACTGACAGTGATTCCCCCCCCCACACATCCTCCGTGGATTTCTCTTTCTTTCTTTAAGTGTTACTCACGTATTTATTTAATTGCAGTCTTCATATTTAATTTCCCAACAAACTCTACTTTATCACATCTGTTGTTTTTCCCTCCCCCTCCCCCCCAGCCTGGTCCTCTGGTCCTGATACTATAGCCATATCCCAGACTGTCTTTGCTTACACAGATGCTCACCCTTCTCTAGTGCAATGTAACGCCATAAGTTAAAAATTACCCTGAAAGATTCAAGGGGTTTCTACCTCTCTCTGCACCCTGGGGAAAGAATATAATCAATATATGTATTTCTCTTCAATAGGAAGACAGTGTTAACGTCAGGTTTGGAAAAACGGTGGAAATGAATGTGCTCGGATTGAGATTCTGATATAAGTCAACCCTGGTTGAGAAGGCCTGCGTGAAACAAACCGAGTGAAGTGCTTCTCTTATTGTGTGTTTAAAAGTCTTGTGGTTGGGGGGGGGGGGGGGGGTCAGCAATGTCCCTTCTCTTCCCCATGTGTCAGATTATTCGGGGTCTTGTCACTAATTCTCCTCCGATCTGGCTCTTGAGGTGAGAGATGTGTAAAAGCTGGTTTCTGGAGGAGATAAGACTTCATTTCTCACTTGCCACAAATCAAGTGTTCTCTTACACTGGAAACACGGGCTGTTCTACAATCAGGGTTGATCATTTACGAAGTGGGGAAAACAAGAATTTTGTATTCTGATGTCCTTTTGCTCAATATCGATGTGTGCGTTTTATTTTGCACTTTGGAGAATTTCATTGTCATAAAAGAAGTTTATTTTCTATGTAAGATTTAACATTTAAGAATAAATGGATATAATTAAAAAGTTCAGAAGATGTATAAATATATTGCTTTTCTTTCCTGCCTGTATTTTATTATTTTTCCTATTTTGTATCAGATCTGTACACGCTGTAGATGTGTAATGAATCTTTCACTACTGAAATGCAATGACCTGTTTTCTGTGCTGCCCCCCTCAGGAATGGGGGGAGTGACTATTGCAGTTTTTCTTATTGTATCAGATTCTTTTTTAAGTTTGTAATAAAAACAGATTGGCGAAAATAAGCATGGAAAATAAGCTAATTGTGTCGTCCTCATTGTTTCTGGGCTGCATGAGAGTGAATCTTCGGCCTCGTCTTAGATAAAATCTCCCCCCCCCCCCTCCCCTACTCTTCTATACGTGCGTCACATTCAATTAATGTTGACCATGTTGCAGATCAAAGATTTTGAAAAAGCAGACCCAACCCCCCCTCTCTCTCCCCATGTTCCCATGAAAAGCCTCAGATGGAAAATGCCGGAGCAGCGTGTCCTCCTCTCCCAGTAAATAAATTCAAGTGATGTTTTGATCAATAATTCAAAGCAAAGATGAAATTCTCAAACGGTGAGGAGCCAGATTGCTCACCAGCTTCCTGAGCTGGACCCATCCCGGCAGATATTACTTCATGTTTCATCATCCAGCTGTCTGTGTGTGTGTGTGTGTGTCTGTCTGTGTGTTTGTCTGTGTGTCTGTGTGAAGCAGGGCTGTGCTTCTTATAGTGACATGGAGACGTGTGACATTAACATGCGCGGCTGGTCTCCTCCTTGGTTCGTCTTCTACTTCTCCATCGCCCACTCGCTGCATCCACCCCTCCTCCTCCTCCTCCTCCTGCTCACATGTCTACAGCTGCATCCCTCTTCTCCATCTTTCTCTGTCCATCCCCTTACCATCTTCTTTGCCCCCCCCCCCCCCCCCGCACCCCTCATCCTTCCCATTCTCCTTCAACCCGGCTCTTCCCTCACTCTCTCGTCAGCATCCTTTTCTCTCCCATCTCCTTCATCCTTCAATCCACTCGATCCTTTCTTCTCCTTGTCCCCCCGTCCTGCTTCCCAGAGCCCCTCCCTTGCTTCCCTCTCTCCATCCTCCCCACACACCCACACCCACACACACACACACACACACACACACACGAATACACACCCACCCATCCCGCTGCTCTTTGAGGCTGCTGCTGTTACGCAATGCTGCTCCCGTGTGTTGCTGTGATCATTATGCAACATCTCCTACTCCTGTGGAATACTGATGTGCAGCAGGACAACAAAGGGACAGCGAGGAACAACGAAAACTAAATCCCATTGTGTGTGTCTGTGTGTGTGTACATGTGCACTCTGTGTGTTGTTTACAACGAGGATGAGGAAGTTGCTCAGCTTCTGATGCACCATTGTTTCGTTGTGCCTCGGCACCGTGTTCACGTCCTAGTTCAGACACACCATGAAGACACCGGAGCCCAAATGTCATTAAATACCAATTTATTTCATATTCATGGTACAAGATACAGTCAGGACATGGCACTGCAGCCGCATGTATCCTATACAAGGTTAGCACGATACAAAAACACCCAACAAAAACACATCTTTATATAAAAAGAGGAAAATAAAGCAAAATATCACATAACAAAACTTTAAAAAACGTTTTCAAGAGACGTTTAAATATTTTCCTTTGTTTTTTATTGTAGCTACCTTGACTAGCAAGTATAGAAGAAAAGTGTCAGTGATGCGAAAAGCACCTGAAGCCAATTCCAACAGTTTCAGACCTTCAGATGTGCCAGTGCTAGCGCCAGCTAGAGGCAAAGAAAAGAACAGCACTATCTTTTGGCAGTTTTTTTTTCACGTTTTTTTAATGTGCGATGCTGAATTGTTTTTATTCAGATTTTGATAGAAAGACATTTATTATAACTCTGGAGTGTGACTGATACTTGATCTTTTTTAACAGATGGAATAAAACACCTGAAACAAAGCTGCTGTTTAAAGGATTAAAACTCTGTAACATCGTCTGAAGGTGGAGACACGTCTACATCTGCAGGTCTAAACCACTGCTCTCGGTATTCCCAGTTATCACCGCAGGCTGGCATGTTTGCAGCCGAACCTGCGACCCACTGAACCCTAACGAGCAGCGATTACAAGCCAGTTTCATGAGGAACTTTGCATCAGTAAAATTGCTAAACACTGAATGCTGTACCATAAAAGATCTGGATTTATTGCCTCCTAAAAAGGCTCCATTGGCCAGTTCCCTCAGTCGGCCTGATGCAGAACATTTCAATCTCAAAGTTTTGCATCCATTAACTCTACTGGTGTGGAAACGGGACAATGCAGTCGATGTCCAGTTTGTAAATAAATGACAGGCATCAGTTAGTTCTACACCGTCTGGAAACTGAAACACAGGAACTACTTCTTAAGACGCAGAAGCACCAACTGATCCAGTGTATCTAGATCTAGATCGATCCGAAGTCGAGAGCTAAACAATCCACACAGTGATCGAAAGAAGCTGATTCCAGCTCGTGTTCCCCTGGAGGTCGAGCGCTGGCTGCACACGCTGGCACACGAGCTACAAACACACAACATCGGAGCGGAGATGTTCACTTCTGACAGAACTGTACAACAGGCCATCAGCCCGACCATCCAAAAACACTCCCAGTTTTCAGTGATGGTTTACAGACGTAAGTACACTTGGTGTATAATAGTCAAGAATAAAAAAAACACAAGTTTACTGGGTTTCATGCATTAGGATCCTGGACTACAGAGGATCTAAACTGGAAGCACGAAGGACGTAGGGGCATTTTTATTTAGTACATCATAGCAACGTCTACACACATCATCACTGATATTAAACGAGCATTACATAACAAGAGTATTATTGCCATTTTTATTTTCCTTCACAAGTTTATGGCGGTTACGAGCACGAGCCGACCGACCACAACAACTGCATCAGTCCAAGTAACTTGAGATATAAAGTCCCGTAACAGTCTGTGATGTATTTGCTGATCCAAACACAAACTCAACCACTTTGGCCAAAAAACAACCTTGAAGTGGGATTTCGAGGTTTTGCCAAATAGGAGCTGAGCTGCTTTGTATGTGCTCTCTACTTCCTCCTCCCTGCAGCCCTGCTCAACCTGTACCCATTCTAAATAAAGAGGTGTTGGATGAGGTAAATAAGAGTGTGTCTGGTCCTTTTGCTGTTCAGACACTCACTGTACGTAAAAACCTTTGTAACGATATAAATCTGTTTTTCAAAATAAATATCCAAAAGCACAGTTTACCCATTTAAATCCCTGCTTCGTCATTGGTTTCATCAATGTAGGTATAGACTCTCAAAAGGAAATGGAATAATCTGACTGTACATCACAATCAACAGATGCATTATTACCATCAGAATAAATACAGCACTCATTGACTATTTGGCAGATATAAGGAATAGTATTGGGTTAATAAAGACACAGTCTGGATTCCTGTCGTAGGAAATAAAGACCGTGAGACAATCGTTTAATTACAAGATTTAGAAGCAGTCCACCTTGGAACTGGCTAAATGTTTGTTTTTTTAAATCCATCCAGCCGTCAGAGGCAGTGGCTCTAGCGCCCTCTACTTGCAGTGTGCAGTATAATAAACATCCCTATATATGACTGTACCCCTCCAGCGGTGAGGAACCTGGAGATCAATCGTTCGCCTTTGTGCGCAAAACCGGAAACTACCGCAAAAAACCCAGACTCTCCTTCACTACCCTCGTAAAACCACCGTCACCCCAGATCTGTCTTCTGTAGTAAAATATAGTGTGAGGCTCTGGAAGCTGATCTGAGGTCAGTAGAAAAGGAAACAGTAGCTTTAAACTGAAGGTCATGCATGTTTTTGTTTTTTGAGCTACCAAGTCTCCCACTGTGGTGAATAAGGTCAAAGACCTGCAGCCACGAGAAACCTTTACACAACTGCCGTTTAAGAAAAGGTGCAAAAATGGATTACACACTGATTCACACACGTTTGTATGTGGCGCTGGTAGATGAACATATATACAAAGTTCTTTGTTAAACGGCTTTATGTGTGTGTGTGTGCAGATGTGGATTACAAGAGGGAATGAATCTCGCCACCTCCTCCTCCTCCTCCTCCTCTCCTTCTCTGCTGACCTGAGCTCTTTGACTCGTCTCTCTCCCTCTCTTCCACCTCCTGCTCCTGAATGCATGTTTTCATGTGTCCCTCTCCTCTGAGCCTCAGCTGGAGCATTTTAAAGGAAGCACAGACACAAACGTAAGTGCAACACAAGGAAACGTGAGGGATCGCGTGCCCCTTTTCTAAATACACGACTTCTGACTGACGCTACTCATGCTTTGGTCCTCTAAGTAGAGCTGCTGTGTAGTGAGGGAAACGGAAGTGTGTGTGTGTCGGACGTTTTTCCCAAAAAAACGTGTGACTCTTTTGTACCAGCCTGCTCTTTCTCTTATTCCCCAACTTCTCTGAATAGACCTCGACCTCTGTGTGTGTGTGTGTGTGTGACCTTCGGGAGTTTCCACAATCACACACCGAGTGAAGGAGCCAGGCGCTCTCCACAGGCCGTCCTGTGACCACCGCTCCCATCATGCCTCACTGCCTGCCAGTGTGTATCCAAAACACCAGCATCAGGTTGAAATCAACAACTGGAGCACAGAACACAGTGACTGGTGGCCAGCAAAGACAAAAGTGCAAATTGAGATTGCCTTGGTATTTGTGTCTGTGTTGAATTTTGCGGGGAAGGGACTTCTGCTCTTGTCTCAGTGACACCTCACGGGTTCTGTTGGGACCGGTCTACAGCGGGCCGTACTTCGCCTCGTACCGGGCCAGGATGTTCTTGCAGCGGCCGCAGTCCTTCCGCATCTCGGCCACCTGCTGCCTCAGCGCCGCGTTCTCCCGCTCCAGGAAGGAGGCGCGCACCGTGATCTGGTTCTCCTTCAGCCGCCGCGCGTCACGGGAGCGCTTCGCCGCCAGGTTGTTCTTCTTTCTCCTGGACCAGTACCTATCATCCTGAGGAGGGGGAGGGGGGGGGGATATTAGAGGTGAAGGAGAGGAAGCATACTGGAGAAACTGTGCAGCCACTATGTATTTTGATCTTGTCGTAGCATCAGATCACTACACACACACACACACACACCTTGTGTTCATCAGGAACAAACACCTTCTTGGCCTTCTTGATCATCGGCTGCGGCTTCAGCTCCTGGTCTGAGAACTTGTGTTTGCGAGGGTTGAACAGTTCTCCTCCCGGAACGCTGGACAGGACCAGGTCTGTGGGGTCCGGCTGGAAGTTGATGTCCACCTCAAGTGCATCTGGGTCAATGGGGGAGGGCGTGCTGCGCTCTACAGGTGCAGGGGGGGGAGAGGAGGAGACCATTTATCTAATTGTAATGGGTTTAATGGAAAGGATCATAAAAAAAAACACTGAGTTAATTGAAATCATTAATTAAGAGGAATTGAAAATCACAAACCTGCAGTGAAACCCATCCATATGTTCAATTAATATTAACCTCTACTAATCTAAATGACTCACCTGGTTTCTTCTCCTTCTCTTCTGCCTCCTCAAACTGAGATTCCTCTTCTTGTCCTTCCTCATCTTCTTCTTCCTCCTCCTCTTCCTCCTCTTCCTCCTCTTCTTCTTCCTCCTCCTCCTCTTCCTCTAGTTTAGCTGGTTGTAAAGTGGTGATCGTCACCGTTTCCTCTGGTTCTGAGGTGACAGTGGAGGTGGCTCTGGAGGCAGAGGGGGAGGATGCTGAGGCTGAAGCAGCAGCAGGAGCTGCAGAAGCAGCAGCAGCAGCAGGAGGAGCAGCAGGAGGAGGAGTAGCAGCAACAACAGTGGCAGCAGGAGCAGCCACCTTGGCGCTGGATTTGCCTTTGCCCTCCACGGAGGTCAGCGTCTTCTGCAGGCCGTTCTCCAGGCTGACGGGGATGCCGTTCTCCAGGAGGAACTCGTCCAGGTCCATGTACTCCAGGTGGAATGTCTCCCCATCATAGGGAATGGTCTTATCCCAAATGGCAGGGGTCAGGGAGGCTGACACGCCTCCTCCTCCTCCTCCGCCACCGCCGCCACCAGCTCCTCCTCCTCGAGAACCTCCACCAGCACTGGCTGACTCTGCCCCGTCTCCTTCCACTTCCTCAGTTGAGCAGAGCTTCTCCTTCTCTATTTCTGAAACAATGAGAAGAGGGAAGAGGATTTTAACACTTGGACTCACACACTGTCGAATGTACACACAGAAATATAAATATGCATAAGAAAAAATCGAATTAATTCACTGTGGGAAAATGTGAAAACAAAGATGGGTCACAGACAAAGAAGCAGTGAGTTTGACAGATAAATAACAGACAGGGGAGGGGGCGTCACCGAGTCTCGTGCTTGTTCTGCACATGGACCCCAAAACACAACAGCCCCTCCCCCCCATACACACACACACACACACACTACATATCAGTGAACCAATGTGTGTATGTGACCGAAACCCAGTGAGTGTGTTTGTGTTTGCAGTGTAAGTGAGATGTTTGCAGAGCAGCGGACTGAGAACTTCTTGTTCTTTTGTTTCTTCCTCGGAGCCTCGAACCAACACATGGCGCGTGCGTTCAGATCCCGCAGAACCGAACCGCAGCGGATCTTTCACCCGAGCGCAGACCTGATTATCGATTATGGATTGCACGCGTGCACCTGATGCATGGGGGGGGGGAGAGCACTGAGAGCAGCTTGTCTTGATCTTACCGTCGTCCCCCTCCTCCAGGATGTTCGGGGGGGGGATGTCCATGATCTTCTTCAAAACAAACGGAAACGACTTCTGCGGTGCCACCCGCACGACGTTGGCACGGGGCTGAGGCGCCACTGCCACCGCAGCCTTGCCAGGCATTGTCCGCGGCTGAGCTCCGTGCGCGCACCGGGGGGTGGATGGGTGGGTGGGTGGGGGGGGCGGTGATCCAAAAGAGCTTTACCGGGAGCTGCTGTCTCCTGCACCGGGGGAACTTCACGCTGTCTCTCCGTCCAGGGCCCGTGTGTGAAACTCACCGCTTCTCAGGCGCGAACACACAACAGAACACAACACAACACTACTCTCGACCCCGCGGATCTACGCGCACACCGCGCGCTCCTGCTGGATATTCATGAGACACACGCCCCGCCCACTCGTAGGATAGTGCACGCTGATTGGCTGTCGGTTTAGGGGGCACTGGAATATGTATTTCGGCGGCTACGCGAGTGTACGTGCACGCGGCGGTTTATTTGTGTAGTTGTACTTCAGCGACTGTTCAAACTGTGCACGCGCACACGGAGGAACACGGTCTGTTCGTGCACGCGCACAATAAGAACACATGCAGCCCAAATATTGCAAAGGACACACAAACATTCACACACACACACACAGTCTCTCTCTCTCTCTCTCTCTCTCTCTCTCTCTCTCTCTCTCTCTCTCTCTCTCTCTCTCTCTCTCTCTCTCTCTCTCTCTCTCTCTCTCTCTCTCTCTCTCACAGACTCACGCCCCGCCCTCAGGAAGGCACTCGTGGCCAAACACGTGCCCCCCCCCCCCCCCCCCCCCCTCACGTGAAAGTACAGACTGTTTAGGGGCGTGGAAGCACGTGCGGGCCAAGACAGGCTCGAGCGTGCACGCGCGCATCGCTCTGCAGGAGAACAGAGTGATCTGTAAATAATGACATTAACACCTATGTGTGTTTTAAAGGTCAAGTGAAGCTTTGATCTTTATTTCCAATACGTCACTGTTCCTCATTGTGTCATTAATCATTAGAACGTTACGTTCTCATTAGCTGTTATTAATCACATCCCAACGCTTGTGATGCCAAACAATAGGTCACCCCACGTTTGCATGCACGCGCTGATGTGCTGCACGAGACCCTCTCTCTCTCTGTGTCGCTCCCTCTCTTCTCTCTCTCTCACTCTTCCCTGTCTTCTCTCTCTCTCCCTCCTCTTTTTCCCTCTCTCGCACTCTTCTCCGTCTCCTCTCTCTCTCTCTCACTCTCTCCCTCCCTCCGCTTCTCTCTCTCTCTCTCTCGCTCTCTCTCTCTCTCTCTTCGGCAGGATGTTTGGGTTCAGGAACACGATGTTCAAACCGAGAAACCCGGTCACCCTTCATCTCTTTTTCTTTTTTTGAAACTCCTTCAGCAGTAAACAATGTGTCACACTCCTGCAACAACAACAAACACACACACACATACACACACACACAAACATATATATAAACACCCACGCCTATCTAAACTAACAGTGCAATAAGTGCCATCAGTGTCTTTCACCTTCACAGTGAGGTGTTGACAGATAATAGACAGCAGAGCGATGCAGGTTTTTGTTCTAACAGTAGATTCTGAACCATATGCATGAGCTGATTTTAATCAAACTGATGTGGATGCACATTTCTGTCACAACTGCACATTATCTGCACATTAGCCACAACTCCTGTTTGCACTACAATCACACACCGCAGGTTACTACCCATGTACTCTTAACCGATTACTTATATGCTGTGTACTCTACGCCTTCCCATATATTTACATAGGGAAGCAGATCAACAGAATTTGAACAGCACGTCCCTGCAGCGTTACTTCCGTGTCCTGTCCACAGCAGGAGGAGCTCTGCCTTCTCACAGACACACAACACAGAGAGTGCGGCGAGTGACAACATGCAGCACAACAACCTGCAGGGATAACAACGACTCAACTCTCCTCTGACATTGTGAGACATGATCACAGGGAGAAAAACGTGATTATTGATCTGCTGGTGCTGTTCACATGATGATTGATGTCAGTGACAGATTAACTGAATGTAGCTTTAAGGCAAGACATGAAGGGAAAGTTGCAAAAACAAATATCGGGGGAGAATATGAACATTATTGATTGCGGTCAGTCCAGAAATACAATAATAATAAGCCGCTGTTCTGAAGCTGAACCTGACCTTTGACCTTGCTATGTGAAGATAATGGTTAAAAACTGAATTTCTACAACAACTTATCGCAACTTTGGATCCAACAGGTTTCCACAGCATATGGTTATAATCTGAAGTCTACATACAATTCTTCAAAATAAACTGAGGTAGTTAAAACTCAGGCGTGTTCTTCCCAACCTTTATCCAGCCTCCAGCCGGGTGGTGACAAAGAGCCAAAGAACGTATGAAAGTAAGTTAGCAACATGTGGTGCTATGCATAGAAGCTGGTTGTGACCAGACCTAGGCAGAACTAGAATAACTTAAAGTCCTGGCATACATCTCGACCAGAGACCGATGCAAACGTGTTTCTGTTGACACCTGCACAAAGCATGCAGAGACATGGGAGTGCAGATTCAATTCCGCGGACGGTGTGCATGAGGCAGTGAGAGCACGGAGAAGCTAATGATGTGATGAAACCCTGCGTGAGGGCTGTTTCAGTGTTGTTGCATCAGGCTGCTGTGTTGTGACTGTGCAGAGGAGCAGCACAGACACGGACCTACAGACACATGATGCACCTCACTGCTTCTCAGCGTCTGTGCACGTTTCTGCTCCTCAGGACAGTCGGACATGTTGCTGAACACTGGGTCACTTCAACATACAGGCGCCCCCCCCATCTTTAGATATTACTATCAGTCTCACTTGTAACTAATTATTTTAATCTGTATACATATATTTTCTATTTCTGCGTGATAGAAATGTATTTAGCCCCTTTTTAGTATTACAAACACACATATATGCAGTATTCTAAGTACTGTACAAGTGTAAAATCTATATGTAGAACAGTAACTACTCACATAAATGTACTGCAATATTTACCTTTGTAGAATATTTGATCCTTTGTTATAACTTAGCATTTATGTATAACATACCTTGTAAGTTAAAATACTTATGTTTAACTGTTTCCTATTGTATTCTCTTTCTTGTATAGCCCCTTGTAACTGTGTTTTGAAACTAAAAATAAAGTTTATTATTGTAGTTTGTTATTTTCACTTCTATCTTTATTCTTAATACTTGTTGTACTCTGTTGTGTATTGTACTGTTACTCTGAGAACTTCCTTCAGGATTAATGAAGTATCTTATAGTCTGACTGGTATGACAATAACTGTATTGAAGTACAAATAAGGTAGAACAAAGGTGATACTACACATGCACAAGTACCTCAAAGGGCTCTCGAAGAACTACTCACATCAGTGTACTTGTACTTTTGATTATAACAGTTTATTCTAAAAAGCGTCAACAAGTGGTTTCTTCTTACCTGTGTCATCAAACGCGGGGAAGGAGAAAGGATAGTCCGCCAGAGACTTGAGGAGGTCGGGGACATCGCTCCTGTCCCCGAGGAAGATCTGGTTTGTGGACATGATGGACGGTGGAGCCGTGGAAGTGTCTCCTGGTGTCTGCAGGCCCCTTACCAGCTGAGAGAGGAGGACTCGAACTGTGACAGTGTGTGTTTCTGTGTGTGAGACAGTGTGTGAAACAGTGTGTCAGTCTCTGTGTGTGAGTGAGTTCTGTGTCTCTAACTTCTCAGGTCTTGTCCTCACGGGGACTCTCGCATGTGTCCAAACACTAATAAGCACTCTAATAAACCCACGCACCTCGATGATTGGCTGATGCACACGCCAGTCACACCGTGGAGCCAATCACAGAGCAGGGGGCGGGTTCTGGAGGTACAGGTCCAAAACAACAAGCGCGTGCAGCACATTGAGCCCCCAGCAAGGCAGCACGTGCGGTACAGAGGGGAGGGAAGGTACGAGCGGGCGCGCGCCACCTAACGACATGATTAGGAACTGCACCAGAAGATGATGGAGCATTTTGAAAACAAACCTGATGAACCCGAGAATCTTTTTCATTTTTTCTCATTTCATCGATTCAATTACTTTCTGGATTTGATTGAGTGATTATTTATTGTGTATTATTTAATCTAAACACTGAGAATGTATTTGTGTATTATGTATAAGGAGATATTGACATAGACATATGCATATATACTGTATTATCTGGGCAAGTGTGGGATACGTTATGAAAATGTATATAAAACTTAAGAGCACGTACTATTTTTATACAAGTATTCATACCTGCCTTTATACTTACAGTATGTATATACATTTGAATATATTCTAAATACAGTATTGCACAAATACAATTTACATCTTTTTGCAATCATCCTGTGACACTGCACTTTACTCAAGTACATTTCTTACACATGATATATCCATTTCCAGTATTTTATTGAGTATTTTATCTACTTCTATACTCTCTCATCTTCCTTGTTAATCTCAGTCTGACTATCTGCTTTTAATCATAAAGTTATTGAGTCTGTTTGGTAAATTCCACATCCATAAATGCAGAATACCCCAGATTTCACAAGGTTTCTATGCGAATTTAAAGAATATATAGAGACTGAAGCAAAACTGTCCAAATGTACAATGAATGACATGTATGTACATCAGAAATTAACGGTAACAACTTTATTTGTTTTGCAGGTTGAGACTTGGACAAACATTTGTGGGACGTATCTTAATGTAATAATGTAAACAGCCTCTCTCTGACTCTGATAACCCTCTCTCCTCAAACAGAAGGGAACTCGGTGTGAACATGATGTGGATCAGAGAAGACAAAAAGCTGCTTGTAAAGTTAAATACAAACCATCAGTGATTAACAACGTGTTAGTGTCTGCTGTGTTTTTAAATGGCACCAACATAAGCACTGAGTCATATTTGTCCTGAGCTTTTTGCTGAACAGAAAATACTATGAAGAAATTACACTCATAATTACACATTTGAAAAAGTGAAAATTTGGCAAATTGGACAAGCCTCTAGTTGGATATCATCCCCTCCTCCATTTTGGTTTGGCTTTGAAAACTCTTGACATGTGGTATTTGTTAGTTTGGCAGTTACAAACACACACTTAGTGGCTAGTGGAGACAAAAACATTCATTCCTCTCAGTCCTTAAGGAGAAAGTTGTACATCCCAAAGTCGAACTCATCGGACATGACGAGCATATCTTCCCTGGCTTTGACGAGCTTCTGTCGTAGGAAAGCCCGTCGCTCGGTCCACTCCTTCAGCTCCTCCGCACTGTGGGCGAAGTCACAGCTCACACCGTCCGCACAGCCGCCAGCCGACCTGTCAGTCATGAACAGGGCGTCAATCGTTAATCAGATTTCATCATTTTCATCTTCACTTTTTTTCATTTTGCTCTCCACCAGCTCAGGAAATGGATTCCAGGAGAAAGGTCTTACTTGGGGCAGAGTTCAAAGTTAGTTCCAGGAAAGCGGTAGATCCACGTCAGAGCCTCGTCTTCTCCTTCACAGCTGAACACCCGCTCCTTGTGCTTTTCAGTGGAGATGTGGTTCTGCCACTGCCGCTTACTGTTACTGTGTTTACCGCACAGACGGCAGTGGAAGCCGCTCTACGAGACATAGAGGAAGGATTCTCATCAACCCTTCTCTGGCTGATGACTTTATTGAGCTGAACAACAACTGTCAACTCACCATGGGTTCAGCAAAGTCAGTGGGCATGGGGATATATTTCTCTTCTGGGACGGACTGGGAGGCCGCAGCTCCATCTGCTTGGCGGTTTGGGCTGTTTGATCTCATCCATGTGTCATATACCTGCTGAGTGTCCTGCACTGCAGACACAAGGAAAACATCTGAACTCCAGAGCTACATCCACACAACGTTCACATGATCTAGTTTCCACTTTAATAACTCACAGTCATTATTCTTCATATACATCCAAATCTCCCTCTCCTCTTCGCTGTGAGCAAAGCTGCAGTGCCCGATGTAGTTACAGATCTTCTTCCTCAGAATCTGGGCACACATCTGCAAAGACACACAAAGACTCACAAAGTGCACAACCGTGACACTGCACTCACTGACAACATAAAGTGAGCAGCAGCCATAAAAAGACATATGTCAAAAGAGCTTGTCTAAAAGTACATGTTGTACTTTTCAAGTGGGAATCACACCTACTTCATACTGCAGAGGGATGTTCTTGTTGTTCGGCAGAGGTCGGACCTGAATCCATTTTTGTCTCATCGGGGATCTGACCAGCAGGAACCGTCTGTCTTTAGTCCATCTGAAAGACAAGAGGACAGAAGGACGACAGAAAAATGGATAGTTCACAGTTACATGTCTTTTTTAACCTACGACAAAAACAACATTAAAGCTTGTTCTAAATATTTTTATCAACTGGATATGTGATCATATGACCTGGCTCTGTTTATAGTTAACGTTTTCCTAGACCTGGAGAGAAATCTGTCTGACTCACATGTGCCGGGCCTTAGCGGAGCAGTACTTCTGTTTTTGGTCCGGTTCACTGATCAGACCGTCCCTCCAGCACTGAGCGCACGCCAACTTGATCTTCAAGTTCAGACTCTTTCCTCCTCCTCCAGGTTTCATACCTTCACTTCCAGGAGACTTATTAAAATGAAATGATAACAAAAATTAAGAGTGAAAATCCCTGATTTCATCTCTTTTCCCTTGTGTGCATAACAAATAATATAAGGCTCAAGTTTAAGGTGTAAACAATAAGAGGGACATAATCCTGTAACGTAGTCAGTGTCATTAAAAATGATTTTTAAAAATAAATTATACAAATGGTTTCTTACTTTATTCCATTTCTGTGCGTTTGAGTTTTGCTCCTGTTTTTTGTGATACTTTGTGGCTACCTTCACAATCTCATCAGGGCTGATACCTGGATATAACACAAACACACAAACATTAACATTAAGTTCCCATTTATATTGAGGGAAACACTATAAGCTGCTTGTGTCCTGTGGGTTTTACCTACACAATGTTACTGTAAACAACAAAATACCTGTATCCAGTATTAAGAGTATTCAAGAACGTCTTCCCCACTAGAGGGCAGCAGATTTACATATTAAAACAATAGAACATCGATATAGAAAACACCAAGTTTAGAATACACAGCTTTAAAACTCATCGGATCAGAGTTCAGTTCACGCTACGCTACTTTCTGTCCTGTGATCGGGGGGGAGGGGGGTCAAGCTGTCGATCTGAGTTCATACAACTCAACTGACCACAGGGTCGAACCCAACACAATGTTTCACTACAGCTGCTCTCAGACAGGCACTGAACTCCACCTGTGTTTCGCTGCAGCCTCCAGGTTTTGAGCTCTATGAGGGAGTGGGCGTGGTGGCAGCTGTCCTCTTTCTCGCAGCCGTACCGTACGCCTTGGTAGCATAAATCCAACTGGCGCAGGCCAGTCAGCGGGCGGACCTTTCGGTAGTTCACGTTGTGCGTCCTCACCACAAAGGCCAAACACCTGACAGGGCGCAGAAGGAGTAAGAAACCTCAGTGTGTGTGTTTAACATTGAAATTCGCAGGGACACACACGATGTAAACAAACTCACTTGTTTGCATCAAAGCAGTGGTGAACCTCCAGGTTGGAGCAGACGTTGTCTTTGCAGCGATTACTGATGATTCTGGGTTTACCGTCAAAGCACTTCTGCAGAGACAGAGACAGACGAGAGACAAAGGAGATCAACAACAGCACAGAGCCAAGAACAAAGAAACATTTGTAGATTAAGAGGATGTTTTCCTCAGTTAATTCATAGTGATTATTTCTGTATTTTCTCTAATCTTCTTGTGACATGTGTTTCATTTTGTACAGTTATATTTTTATTATAATATGCATAATAATAACAACAACATATATATATATAATTGTTAAATGTTTTGTTTTGGACTACTTGGCTTTAAACATCTCCCCCACATGCGTTTATTTATTGTTAGAGGTAAAATAGAATGAGATATATGGGATTTAAAGATGATGTGAATATGTGACTAAATTATAGAACAACAACATAATATAAAATATACTATAAGAAATATGAAACAATATTAAACAGTAAAAATCGATATTTATAAAAAACAAATATATTATTTAATATTATATCATTTGACAAACCTGCTTTTATATCAGAAACATTAAAATAATTAAATCAAACTGATTTGAGAGCAGGTTTGTCTGATGATAGTTAGTCGGTGTATCTCGAACCTGGCAGAGGAACACGAACGTGCCCTTGTGTTCCTGCTGCAGGTGAATGACGCTGTTGATGGGATCCAGTTTGACGGGTCCTTTGTCAAACAGCCGGTTCCTGTCCAACGTTCCCTTTCTCTCCTCTGTCCAAACATCGATCTCCAGCTGGTTGTAGGCAAACGTGCATTGTTCTCTGTACTTACACAGGCCGGACTCAGAGTTCTGCACATCTGCACGTGCACGAAAACACACAATAACTCACATTAACACGAGCATGTCCATCAATCATCTTTACTAAAAGCTCCATCTTTAACAGCGGTTTGAATCTGAGCAGGTAGAAAGGGGCCTGACTCATCACTAAGAAAGTTAATGGGTTCTTCCCTGATCCATACTTCCGTGTTTAGAACAGGCACTGCACTAAATGTTTGAATCTAATTATCACTTTCTGGTTTGGTGTGTCCTAACAGAAGATCCTGATGATTCTCTAGACTGTCAGTTGTGGAGATTCTTACCCCTGCAGAGTACGAAGCGCCCCCTGAAGGCCGTGAAGGGAGGCATCGGCCGCACTCTGGTCCACTCTGAAGGAGAAGCTGCCTTTTGTCTGCACAACAGAATGTCTCGGTTGCAGCTGTGCACCAGGTCCGGCTTGTGAACGAAGCTGTATATCCCTGGACCTGAAAACAAACACATTTGTTTTAAAGGATGATATTTTACATGAACAGAAGGGGTCGATGTTTCTGTCATTAAAAAAAGTTCATATTTGCATATTGTCAAACAACAGCAGCATGATTTTGTTTCCGTTACAGAAAGTTTCAGATTCATCCGCGTCACTAACGTACCTTCCCGAGGGAAACAGGCAGAGCAGGCCTGCAGGAACTCATGGGTGGAGGAGAGGGGGTTCGAACAGGAAACCAGTTCTGTGCTTTTCCTCTTCTTAAGTGCCAAAGTGCAAAATAAGATTTCAGTTAATTCTTAAAAACAGATTTAGAAAACCGCTGGGAACACAGGGCAGTCAATCAGTCTTACTATGTAGTTGTTCTTTGAAGATGTCATTAGTGGAGCGACAGCAGAGTGAGAGCCTGGGACACCTGAGGAGCAGGAGGAGAAGGTTATCTGTGATATGTACATGCTGTGATGAATGACCTAAAACATGCACAGACATCAGATTGATCTCTAAAAAAGAGGAAATGCTCACAGGATTTGTTTGAAATGTAAATCGACTGTGTGAGTTTCCTTTATCCAACTGTACCTGTGACATAGTCAGTGTGAATGTGGCTTCATAAGGGAACTGTTGGGCCTTCAGTGTCTATATCTATTTATAATTCCAGTATCTATTTGCTACCATCTTGTTTAGCCAATTATATAATGAGTCACCAGAAAAACATATTCACCAGCCAGGCTGAAATCAGAGATCGAGTCCAGGCCAGTTCTTCCATTGACTGCTGGCAGAGCCGTCCCAGCTCCTTCCACTGAGGAGAAGGAGTCCAGGACGTCGAGGGAGTCGAGCCGCTCCACAGCCTTAACTCCAAATGTCGGGACATCATTGCACCGAGCAACTGGATCACACACAGTCTCCAGGTCATCGAGTTCATCCAGCAAATCATCAAGGGACCTTCCCCCCGTGTCAAGCTCTGTTTTGGACGGATTGACTCCCTCAGTAGCAGCAGGCGAACATGGCAATGCATCCAAGAAGTCGTCCAGGGAATCAAGGCCGTTCATGGTTTGTAGCGCTGGGGAGGTGACCCCTGAGGTTGCAACACCTCCGCCAACTCCAGGGAAGTCGTCCAAGGCATCCAGAGCCTGAGGGGTCAAGAGGGCGTCCAGGGTGTCCAGTTCTGCGGACGTAGTGCTGTGCCCACCACCTGAAAATGAATCTTGGGCTTTGACGGCCGAGTTGAAGAAGGCCGGGGGCAGCCGGGGTGACGGGGCCGGCAGGGCTGAAGGAACGGAGTGTGTGGAAGTTGGCGTCCTCCTGGAAGCCGAGTATGCTGCCTGGATACTTATCTGGAAAACATGGACGAGAAAAATAAAGTTTTTTCCATGTCCCTAATGTAACAAGCAAACTCAGCTCCTTCCCATCGCAGCCAAGGTTTTACCAGGATCAACTTTTTACCACGTTATCTGTCTGAAAACGCACAGATTCAACCTCAGTTACCTCCTGTTCGGGGGAGAAGCCGTCGAGCAGACTGTCCAAGTCGTCTCCAATCAGCTCGGAGTCCTCCACCGTGTCCGTCTCAACACTGTCAGGCGTTGAGGGGACGACAGGTTGGAGGAAGCTGAGAGACATGGAGGGAGTGGTGGACTGAGGCCTGCTGGTAAAACTGACTGAAGCAGAGAATAAATCATTTAGATCGCACCTGTAATTTATCTTGAACACATTTTTATGAAAACAAATGTGGACACATGCATTCAGCCTGTATTGTTCAAACGACTCAGATTTACATCCACACTGCTTCTTGCTTTTTAATTTGAAAACGCTGATCTGGAGTCGTGGGGAGAAACTGGAGCATAGTCGGCCCGTTTACTAATGAAAAGCAAGAAGCAGAGTGGATTCATCCCAATGAAGTCAGAGGCAAGTTTCACACCTGGTGCAAGACCACTGAGAGGATTCACACCATCACCTGAATCACCAGCAGACACCTGCAGGTGAGAAGGAGAAAAAACTATCTGAGATCAAATGTCTTGTGTTTTTTAAGAAGTATGGTGGTGAGCATTAGAGAACGTGTGGAACTTGCCTTGGTGGCCTCAGCAGACATGTTGCCATTAGGGACACCAACAACAATTTTGTGTTCCTAAGAAAAACACAAAAACAAACAGGATGTGAGACACAAAGCAAACTGGGAGGAGAAACTGGAGCTCTGCACCATGTTTTGAGCTCTATGAGGGAGTGGGCGTGCTCCACATGAACACATCGTGTGAGAAAGAAGAAATGATGTTTCTTCACAGTAGCTGTTTCTTTAATATCTTTGGATGATACCAGTCTCTTTCTCTGTGTATTCAATTTCATACTACGGAAACAAATGGTTGCAATTCAAAAGGAAGCACTACTTAATGATAATAATAATAATATCAATAACAGAGATAGAGAACTAAGTAAATTCAGGAACATGGATGAATTTACAGGCCTTGCCTCAGATTCTTCAGTGAACAGAACTAAGTATGAATAATTTTACTAACCTTTGAGCTGATGTAGGGTTTTCGGTTTTTCAGTCCCAGGTGGACGGCGAGCTCCTGAGCCAGCTCGTTCACGTCTTTATCCTGTTGAGAGACAACCACATGAATTCACATATTTCCAAGGCCAAAGGCTGAACTTCTCACACCAGCTTCCCTCCATTACCACCACCAGCTCTCCGCTATTACGTTAAGCTCCACAATTCTCCCTCTCTTTTACCAGGCGAGAGATGAGCAGACAGTCCGTGGTGCAGCTGTAGGCCTCCTTGTATTTCCCCAGCTCCTTCAGACACAGCGCCTTCCTGTACAGGGCCCTGCTGCTTTCCTTGCACAGCAGTAGAGCGCTGTCGCAGTCTGTCACGCCTCGATCAAACTCCCCCTGTGGAGAACACAGACGGGAAAACAGATCAAACGAAAGGCAAGGAAATAAAGTACATGCATGCTATTTTAATTCTACAAGGGAATCAGTGCATTCCGTTGAGACAGATAATGAGGAGTGTTTCCTCGGTATGCAGGTTTACGCTAGGTGGCCTTGTGCTGCTGATGACACGTCCAGATGATTTAGTGCTGGTCACATTCTTTTCCAGGTGGCAAATAAGATGGGTCTCCTGTTGCCGTGTTATTCCCACTTTTATTTCTAAATGTATTTCTCATTCAGTACTTTGTAGACTGCTGATAACGGTTCCAGTAGAAGTTCTAGTTTTCCAGTCTCCAGTGAACTGAAATAGATACTTGCTTTCATGGATATCAGCTAAATTACCCAAAGATAAACCCAGACATCCTGTGTGGAGGAGTGTGGAGGAGTCGCCCTGATGCTCACAGTTTCAGCATCTCATGGCCGAATGTATCTCACCATTCTGTGGTAGGCAGCAGCCCGGTTGACATACAGGCTCTCCTGCAGAGCTTCGGGGATCGGGATGTCCTCTCCTGCGGCGTAGCACGAGACGTTCAGGCCTTCGCTGAACTCTCTCGCCGCCTCCGCCCACTCTCCATCTTGGAACAAGGTGTTGCCCTCATGGAGCAGTTTGCACACCAGATGGGTCAGATAGTCCTGGAGGGAGGAGAATGAAAGGAGGAATATGTTCTTTACCTTATGTAGTTAAAACAAAAAGATATTTTCATTCTTTCTGGCACCGTTATCTTGTTTTCTAATCTCATTGCTTCTTGAAACGAAGTCTATTTGAATAATGTAGTGGAAAAAAAACTAAATGTTGTTTTGCAGACCAGTCTAAATACTTTTATGACCTGAACAGTTTATGGTCTGAACTTTTATGACCTTAAACTTTTATGACTTTTTTTAATCACTTCTTTACTCCCAAAAGAATTGAATTTATGTCGGCTCTATCTCTAAAGGAAGCATATGTAAATCAGTTGTCTGTGTTTTGATTCCTGTCTCAAACTGCGCCTGCAGAACCAGTCTGAACTGGCTCAGACAAACAGCCTTAGTTCTCCTATATAAGATCCTTGCACTTGACTGTTCTCCATCTTCACACTGAGATCACTGTGACTCTCTGTGTGGATCCTTTCTGCAGAAAGCCCAGATTATTATTTTGTATTTTCAGATTTCCATCACAATAAAGTAGCTGTATCAAATAATATCCTCACAGTCGACCACAACATTAACGTCTCGAGGCAATCTTTATATTATGAATTTATGTGCAGAAGGATAAGGACAAAGATATAGGTGTCTACACTTTGATTTAAACATGAACTGAGTTGCATGGAGATACACAACAGACAGCACACTGGGAAGAGTTCAGCAACAAGTTATGACCGAGATAATTGTAGTGATAAGAATGCTTGAAAGATAGAGAGCAAAGGGAGGAAGTCAGGGGAGACAGACATGACAATGTGTGTGGTGAAGACAGCCAGTACCTGGTAGCCCTCAGGCTCTGGATAAGCCAAGGAAGACCTTCAACGAGAGAGGAGGAGATGCTTAGAAGAGGAGGTGACACGGCAGAGATACCAAGGATGTGAGTCAATCACAGACAAAAGCCTAGTTTCACTTTAGAAATGAAGACTCATTCACCAAACTGAAGGGACAAAGAAATCCTTCCAAAAAAGACATTGAATTAATTATTAATATGATCATTTTCAACACAAGTAAATATCTTAGATACACAAACAAACAAAGTGTTGGCGCAAAAGAAGACCCATTTACTAAATTAGAAGGAATCCTTCCCCAAAAGACATTGAGTAGAAATATTATTATTGTGTAGGCGCTTTCTAGTTAGGCTGGTTTCACTTTCACTGAGGCTGAAATGAAAATGATGAAAGCAACTCACTGTATAAACGTCAGAGCTTTGCTTATCTCCAGCCTGCGGTTGTGTCTGTCAGGGTCCATGCTGGTTCACTGGGAAGAGGAGGAGGAGGAGGAGGAAGATTAAAGAGTAGATGAGTAACACACACTGAGGACATGTTGACAGAAGATTCCCCCTGAAGAAGAAAACAAAAACAACCACAACCTCTGTGTCCCATGTTACAGTCAAACCTCCAGGAGAGGGACGGGGCCTCAGGACCATCCAGGGCTGAGGTCTGCGGCCCCTGACCCCGCATGTGTCCCCCCCGCGGACCGGGCTGCTTTCAGACACACCTACCTGAGGAGGTGAAGGGACCATGGAGCCGGGACGTGCACAGCGTGCGGACGGCGAGACGAGGACAGACAGAAGTTAGAGCCGAGCTGACAAACACAGGAAGGAAGTGAAGCGACGGGACAAGACTGAGTTTAAGTTTCGATTCTCGGCTGCAGCTCCTGTCCACAAATAGCTACACTGGCCCTTTAAGAGCTCGCCTGCAGCCCGGAGTCTGGTCTGACAGGCGCAGAGTCCTGCAGGTTTAATGTTTATTCATACTGTGAGATACCTTTGGGCCCTGAGTGAGGTCTGACAGGCACAGATTAACTCCTCCTACAATGACTTCAGGTTCAGACACAAGTTGAACTTTATCTGACTCCGTTTTTTTATGGGAACTGAACAGTTGTCATCCACACTGACTATACCCCCCCCCTCCCATTCTTAAACAAACATAATTAATAAAAAATACAATAACGAGCTAAATCAAATTGAAATATATTGGATTAAAATACATTATTATTGATATTGTGTCCAAAAGGAGGCATCCTCTGTAACAACAGAAATACCGTATTGATAAACAACTAACTAACTAACTAACTGAATTGATAACTAGTCCACATATACGTTGGTAAACTAAACTGAATATATCATGATTACATATAGTGCATCAACAAATAAATGATACTAAAGAATTTAAATTAAGACCCATTCACTGAGTGCAATATAACTTATAATAACATTATTATTATTATTATTAGCGTTAAATTATTGTTTCATAACAAGCTGCAGTGAAATTTGTGGAAAAAGAAATGTGCTCAACACAGTTAAATAAACTGTGGATAAATAAATAGAGATTTAGCAGAAAATAAACCTGTACATATACACATAGCGGGCAATAATGTATATAAAATAAATCTTGATATATTTATATTAATTCAAATATAAATCCAGTGAAATCACTGTTATAAACCACAGCACGTTTCTAGAGAAGTGTGTAACTTCCCGCAGAAGTAGCAGCAGCGGTCCCGTGAACGCACCGTTGTAGTCTCCCCGAACTACAGCTCCCTTGTCCCCGCGCTGTGTGCTCCTCAGCTCGGGCAGTGAGCTGCTGGTTCTGTGTTTGAACGTCGGGGACGAGCGGGAGCGTGAGACCGGACAGAAGCTCAGGTAATGTCGGTGGTCCGTCTGTCAGGATCACACTAACCGACGCAGCGCGGTGTGTCTGTTTATCCACTTCTGACGCCGCAGCCGGAGCTAATGCTAACAGCGGGGCGGCAGTTCACCGGTAACCGAGCGGAGAGGCCGACAGTGCGGCCACGCTCCGTGTCATGTTGCCCCACGCTAGCTAGCGGACTGTCACGTGTTACGGTCGCTGCCCACCGGGACTAACGGGGGGGTAGTCTCCAGGCCCCGTGTCGCCTGTGCGTGAAGCTGCTGCTGTCTGTAAGGACCGGAGGCACCACATGGTTAAACAGGGTAATGTCCGGAGCGCTCGGCTAATGCTAACTGCTGCTGACGAGGGTGAATCCTCTGTTACACTGTTGAGCAACTAGAACAACACGCACCCTCCGCTGGGTGCAGGTTCGAAACCCCCCTGCGTGACTGCCTCAACCTGTAAAACCTAGAAAATAACTGTTTTTAATATCTTTTATTCTCTGTCGACATGATGACTTTAATATTCAGGCTCAGGGTCCGGATAAACTAAACAACAACATGGATTACAACACGTGCATGACCTGAAACAAATGTTGTGTATAAATATGAATGGGCCTTTCATTCACTTAAGTATATTCAAGGTTCTGAATGGGGGAAAGTAAAAGGATTATAATACAGAAAGTTGCGATATAACTATTTAAAGGTTCAGTGTATAGACTTAAGTGACATCTAGTGGTGAAGTTGCATGTTGCAGCTGAACCCCTGACCTCACCCTCCAGTCTGTTACTGTAAAAAAAAAAACATGGCGGCCTCCGTAGAGAGGGCCCAATCCTGATGTAAATATGAAGTTTTAAAATATAAAGGTCTCATTCTAGGGTGAAGAAAACAACAACTCGTACGAGACGCACTTGTGTCAACACCCCTAAGATTATTTCATATTCAATTTCCGTCAATAGATCCATTTCACCCAAATCCTACACACTGGACCTATTAAAATCTGAAATCTCATACAGGTGATGTTTTTTTTATTATATTGGGATTTAGTGGGGCAGCTCTGTCCTTCAGCACAACTGAACAAAAATCATTTCAACGCAGAAGTAATAGTAAAAGCTGTGTGTGTCCAGATGGCGTCAGACATTGTTGCACAGTTGGCCGACTCTCTGGCCAAGGCTGGAGTGGAGGACGGAGAGCTGAGCTACAAAGGCCAGGGCAGAAAGCTGGATGACGCCCAGTCAGGTGAGTGTCAGCTGTCGATCTGCTGTGAGCAAGAACACGTGATCGAAGTCCAAAGCTTGACATTGAAGCTCATCTCCTCCCCTCTGTATCTGCTCTCCCTGCTCCTCCTCTCCAGTGGAGGAGATAGTGAAGGAGATCCAGGACTTTGAGGGTCTACAGGCCCTGAGGTTGGAGGGAAACACGTTCGGAGTGGAGGCTGCACAGGCCATCGCCAAGGCCCTTGAGACAAAGAGCCAGTTCCAGGTCAGAAGTCTGAACTGTCTCATTTTAAATCTCACAGTCACGTTCATCTATTAATACCAAGTCCATTTGTGATTATATAGAAAATATTAACTATGTTCTGTAAAGATTAACAAAGTTCAAACACAGTTACACTGCCCATCATTCTTTTAAACCCAAAGTGACATTATAAATGTTTAAAGTAAAAGATCACTTCAGATCTTAAATATTTATTTTAGATATTTAATTTACTTACACAATCTTCACTTGTGTAAGTGTGTGTCTTTTCTTGATGGAATATGTTCCTGAATGTCTCTTGTTTGACACTGACGCTGTTTTTAATGTCTGTCCTTCAGCGCTGTTATTGGAGTGACATGTTCACAGGTCGTCTGCGCCCTGAGATCCCTCCTGCCCTGGTAAAGCACTTGTTCCACTACATTACTGTCAAAGCAAGTTGAAGCTTCTAGAGCCTGTTGCTGGGTTGAACACTTTCCACCTCCTGATTTATTACATATCTGTATCTTGCAGCCCAGTGGAAGCTTGTTGTGGTCCGCTGCCTCATGTTCATGTTGTCCCTCTCTCTGGTTCTGTAGAATTCACTTGGTGACGCTCTGATGCTGGCTGGTGCCAGGCTGACTGTTTTAGACCTCAGTGACAACGCCTTTGGGCCGGACGGGGTGAAGGGCATCGAGAAATTGCTCAAAAGCACCGCCTGCTACACACTGCAGGAGCTACGGCTCAATAACTGTGGCATGGGCATCGGAGGGGGGAAGGTAGGAAGTCCCAAGGACGCCATTTGTCATCATTAGCTGTTCAAAAATAAGAGACGGAGATGCCACGTTGTACGCTGAACGAATCTTTTTCTGGATTCCTCAGATCTTGGCCGCCTCATTGATCCAGTGCCATAAAAAGTCCAGTGCTGAAGGCACCCCCCTCAGCCTGAAGGTGTTTGTAGCAGGGAGGAACCGGCTGGAGAACGATGGAGCCACTGCCCTCGCTCAAGCTTTCAAGGTACAGATTTAACTGACAGAGCGATTGGTGAAAACATAAAACACCCCCTGTCAGGCTACATTTTTTTTATTCCAGCAGAAGATGCTTTCAGCCCATGGATGAGATTTCACCACAGCTTATATTGTCAGACAGTTATTTATCCTGCTTGACCATAGTTATCTTCAGAGATGTTTAAAGTTATTTACAGTGTCTGCCTTTCTCTGTGTAGAGCGGCTGTGTGACTGTTGGCCCAGTAATCTTACAACTGACCCTTTTGTTCCCAGTTGATGGGCAGCATGGAGGAGGTTCACATGCCCCAGAACGGCATCAATCACCAAGGGGTGACGGCCCTGGCCTCAGCCATGCAACACAACGCAGCACTCCGCATCCTCAACCTCAACGACAACACCTTCACTGAGAAGGGGGCTATCGCCATGGCTCAGGTACAGAGACCACTTGGATTACTACCTTGACTGCTGTTGAATGAGATCACCAACATTTACATACTGTGGCTTGTTCTCTCCAAACTGGGAAATAGGCAGTAGATTGGGTTCAACAGCAGAATAAGTTTTACAAAGATCATCCACCACCTTGTCCTTCTCGTTCATTTTTGCCTGGACTAATAATGATCTTAAGATTTGATGCATGTGAGGCTGTTGCAGTTAATGTCTGTGTCCTTCACAGGCTCTGAAACACCTCCGCAGTATCCAGGTGATCAACTTTGGAGACTGCCTGGTGCGGCCGGCGGGGGCTGCAGCGATCGCAGAAACTGTCTCCGAGGGACTTCCAATCCTCAAGGTCAGGGAGTGCTTCAGAACTGGGCTCTCACTGACTCCCGGAACAATCCTGTGTTGGCAGAAGAAGCCAAACTACAAGTATAAGTCCTGATCTCTTTATTTATTTATTTTATATTCTTCCATTTTACAGGAACTCAACCTGTCTTTTTGTGAGATCACAGAGGAAGCTGCTCTGGCTGTGGCACAAGCAGTGACCAACAAGGATCAGCTGGTGAAACTGGACTTAAATGGTACAAAACTGTGTAGAACATTTTAGCTTCTCAAATATTTGCCTGTTTATGTCAGAGTTAGGTTGAACTTAACTGGTGTAGGAGCTCAAATCGGTTTGATTTTATGTGAATCAGAGAAACATTCATCATTGTGAATAAAAAGTGGCCATACCATCGGCCTGTAGTCAGTGTGACACCCAGTGGTCAGATGTAGTATAACAGTACAGTGTGAACCATGTTACATTTTTTTAACTTTTCCAACACTAGTAAATATTCATTTGGATGATGCCCTTTTAATTACGATGCTATTAACCTTTATTATTCTTTAATTTGACTGCGCTGTATAAAATGATCTCTTTGGGTTTCAGGTAACTGTCTTGGAGAGGATGGCTGCAAAGCTCTGAGAGACGCCATGGAAGATATGAACATGGGGGAGCTCCTTGGATCCCTCAGGTAATCCTGTTACCTTTTAGCTCCTGTGGTGTTAATGAACTCAATCTGTTCTTTCTCTGCACATCTCTGTCCTCGTGTGGAGGCCTGGCAGGACAGATCAGTTAGTCTCACATGTCTTTGCTCCAACACAACCTTCCCTGTGGTTCATGAGTTGTGTTCCAGAGTAAAACCTCACTAATGAGCTGGGATATTTTGTATTTGCTTCAGTGACGACGAGGGTGACCAAGACGATGACGAAGATGAAGATGATGAGAAGGATGACGATGATGAGGACGTGGATGAGGAGGAATTAGAGGAAGAAGAGGAGGAGGAGGATGAAGAGGAAAGCATTGACAACAAGGTCAGATAATTACCTCCTCAGGCATAATGATTGTTTGCAGAAACATATGTTGAGTCAAGTTTGAAATTCCACCTTCCTGTCGGCCAATACAAAGTACATGTGGTTGTTTGTGTGACTTTCTTTTCGTTCCCCTGTTGTTCTCAGCTGTCTACTCCTGTGCCGGCACCTCGGCCACCGGACGTGTCGTCCTTCCTCAGCTTTCCTTCACCAGACAAACTGCTCAAACTGGGAGCCAAGAGAGCGTTTCTGATCGAGCAGCAGGTACACACAGGGATGGTTCCACAAAAGCATCAACACCAGGGTTTGGATGTTAAGAATACAAATGATCTGTCTACTTTTCTCTGTAGGTGGATGTTAGCGATGCTACAAAAACAGCCGAAGCTTTCCTCAAGATAGCGTCTGTGTACAAGGAGGAGAATAATGACGTTAAGAACGCAGTGCTGGACAGTATCGGTGAGACACTTTACCCACTTTCTCTTTCTATGTATAGGGGCGAATGATTATTTATATGTTTGTGTGTAACTCGATCTGTTTCGTCCCAGATGCTCTTCTGAAGAAAGCGTTCTCCACTCCTTCCTTCCAAGGCTACAGCTTTGTGTCCTCTCTGCTGGTGCTGCTTGGACTGATCAAGGTACGCTTTAGTTAAACCTGTATACTCCTAACTTTTGTTTCGTTACATTTCCTTTTTGTTTTTTTAACGTCTTCTTCCCGACCTCCCCCATCGGTGCTTCCTCTTGTTCCGGTGGACTCGGCTGTGCAGAGTGAGGACAAAGTGAAGCCTGTGGCCGTGGTTCCCGGCCACCTCCACACCTTGGAGCACGTCGTCAGGCAGGACTACTTCCCCAAAGAGAACGTGGCCGTCCTCGAGGCCTTCATGTCCCGGTAAGGACGTGAACGAATGAGCCAATCAGGAGGCAGCTTGCAGGTACAAAATGCCAGGATTTTTCATCCCATCATTAGGAATGAAGCACAACCATGAATGTTTCTTACACTTGGATGCACGTAGTGTCGGTGGTGAAACACTGGTGGTTGAATAGGTTTGTTAACAATGTTGAAGTCTCTTTAAATATTAGATAAATAAGGTAATGGTTTAGTGCTTAGTGACATCTAGTGGTGAAGTTGCATGTTGTAGGTGAATACCCCTCACCCTCCAGTTTGGGCTCCTGTAAAAACAAACATGGCCGGCCAGAGGCCTCCAGAGAGGGGATCCGCTCCTGATGTAAATATAAAATATTTAGATTTAAAAGGCTCATTCTAAGGGAAAGACAACTACAAATCATACAATTTAGATGAAAGACTCTAGTGAAAACATCATTAGGATTGTTATATTATATTCAGCTTCTGCCAATGGATCCTTTCATCTAAATCTTTCACACTGAACCTTTTTAATTCATTGTGTGTTTATCATTCACAGAAACGACAAGGTCCTGAACTCTTGTGGCAATGCAAGAAACGGCCTCCAATCCACACTGCATCGAGTCGGGGCTGACAGCTAAGGATTGAGGACACACACACACTTTCACGGACTGTTCTTTGATGGAACCCAATCCGATGCAGAGCAGCACATGTGAAGAAGACTCCACTTGTTCTTCTTATGGCATTGAAGTACTTCAAGTATCCTCGTCTAACCCCAGGACAGCAAAGACAACCTGGGCTTCACGCTCTTAGTTTTCTGGTGAAGAAGAGGAGGCTAATGTAACGTCTGTGTGTCGTGTCCTGGTTAGTGACACGTGGGCTGAAGCACATTTGACTTTACTGCAAAATAAAAACGTTCTGAGCTGGATTGATCTGGACTTGAAGCATCAGCTGTTGTACATTTTCTATTTCATATCTACCTTCACAGGGTTGTTTTTTATATATATATATATCAAATGTTTTTGAAATTCAATAGAAATATGTGCAAACGACGGTATTATTAAATATCTATTGAGTGGCGAATATAGAAATAAGACTGTAAAGGTAACTTTAGCTGTCAAATGGGATTAGATGGCTTTAAAAGTTTCTTCTGCCTTGAATGAGGCTGAGTTGTTTCAAAATAAAAAAAATTGTTTGAATGCTTGATGTCTGTGTTCATTTGGTTTGTTTGAGTGTGTGAAGGATTACATTTTGGTGCAGATCTGAGTTTTATTAGAGTTTAACTTTGTACTTTTCACTGATTTCCCAGGGAATCATTCATTCTTGATAATAGAAATAATGCACATATAGGAAACTGATACCTGATGAGTTTGTGCAATTTTTTTTTTCAGCTTGATTGAAATAAAGACGATGGTTCGATCTGGGCGGAGACGTGCATTATATCTTTATTACAAAAGTAATGTTGAGCTTTGAAGAAGAAATGTGTGGAAGCCAAAGATGTAAAAAGCACCGACGTACAAACCAAAAAATGTCTTAAATTAACAAAGGCAGTGCAGTTGCCTTCCCTCAGGGCTTCTGCCTCCAACGGGATAGAAAATGTAAAGCCAAGGTGTTAATTTGCAGTGGGGGGGCACAGGGATCAGGGGTCACTGCAGAAGAATCTTTCAGAGCCCTGTTTGTTTGCCTGCTGCAACCGAAGCACTGGACACACCGGGTGAAGTTAAAACAGTCACTGGTGGATAACTGGAGTGTAACCTGACAGATTCACATAAAATCCACCCGAGCTGCGGCTGTGACGTTCTGCTGGAAGGTAAAGTGTGTGTGTGTGTATCTGTCTTGACATGGTTTTTCACCAGAAGAGCTGACACTTGTGGTTCTTGAGATGTTGAGTACAGATCCATTGTTTTCCAGTTGTTTTCATTTATACAGCCACTTCTTTTGGGGATTTTGAGTGTTGGAAGAGAGCCAGTGTCAAATTCCAGGATGAGTTCTTAACAGTATCATCAGTTAATTGTAGACTGAACAGTACAACATCCATTTTAACTTGTGAGGTTTGTAGTTTTGACGTCTAACACATCTTTTCCCGGCACAGATGCGTTTCTTCGCTGCTGCCATCGTCCTGCTGGTTCTAGCTCAGAGTTTACCGGCTGAAGCAGGGAAATGTCCGAAGGTTTGCAGCTGTGACGGCGCCAAACTCACGGTCGCCTGCGTCGGCAAGAACCTAACAACAGTTCCCCCGACTATAGAGGAGGTGAGGAATTCAAACGTAAAGTGCAGGGCCTCCTTTTCACTCCACACAGCCTTTTTGAGGAAGGAACACGGAAAGAAAACTGATGTTTCTTCTATTTAAATCTTTACCCATCCAAACAGAAGCTGGTAAATGACATGGTTAACTTTTTATGAAATGCCATTCATACATAACTCTCAGAGAAGAATGGTTTCCACTTGTGTGTCCGATACATCATCCATTCAGCTGCATCTCCCCCACAGATTACATTGAAACTCGACCTGAAGAGCAACAACCTGCAGGTGCTGCCCAGGGGCGCGTTTGTGCTCACACCCTACCTCACCCACCTCAACCTGCAGCGCTGCAACATCATCAGGGTGAAAGAAGGAGCGTTCCGGACCCTGGGCCGCTTGGTCTCCCTGAACCTGGCCTTCAATCAAATTGACATCCTTTACCAGGTGACAGAACATGACTGACACTGTGAAAAACTGCACGTCCGACCCTAAACGATAAAGCTGAGAGCTTCTCTCATTTTGGTCTGATTGTTGCAGGAGTCTTTCGACGGCCTCTCGTCCCTGAAGGAGCTGCATCTGGACCATAACCGCATTGAGGAGATTCAGCCTGGAGCCTTCACACAGCTCGGCTTCCTCAACCTGCTGGCCCTCACCCACAACCAGCTGGTGTACATCCCCAACATGGCCTTCCAGGTACTCCCACTGGGGCTTACTTTACCATCAGTACCACGGATAGAGTTTTCATAGTCAACAGAGCAGCATGATCCCACAGTGCTTCTCTTCCAGGGCCTGCTCAACATCAAGTGGCTTCGTCTGAGTCATAACTCCCTGAACAACTTGGCCCCCGAGGCGTTCGCTGGCCTGTTCACCCTCAGCCGCCTCAGCCTGGACAACAATGAGCTGCAGTTCTTTCCCACTCAGACAATGACCAGGTGGGACAGTCTGAAGGATTGTTATGTTCATGTGTACGGAACTTTACCTTATGACAGCATTTAGCTTGGCCTGGTTGGTAATCCAGCCTTGATATCACTTACAAAGGCATGTACTTTAATATTTGTTTTAATTTGTTCTAAATGTTTGGCTTTGGTTATTAGTACAACTATGTCCAGTAGCAAAGAACTTAACACTCCATTTAAGAGAGTGAAAGAAAGAAATGACACATAATGAAATACCCAACAGCCTTGATTTGTCAAAGGGCGATTGAGTCGCTCTGGTTTTTACTTTTCTCTCTTCCCCTCTTAAAGACTGGGCGAGGTCAAGCGTCTGGACATGAGCCACAACCCCATGACTTACCTCGGGGAAGAATCCGTCTCCATGGCAAAGCTCACACATCTCTACCTGAACCACATGTCCCTGCAGGACCTGTCCGACCAGGCTTTGTCCCGCGTCCCCCTCCTCTCCCACTTGGACCTCAGCCACAATCAGCTGCGTAACCTGGAGCCGCTGTCAGGCCCCAAGAAGCTGGGCAGCCTCAACCTGACTGGTACAACTGTGTTCAGACATTTCTTCATTAACACAAATCCTGACATGAAATCTTAATCAAGGATGAACACGCTTTAACATCTTTACCACACCCTGACCATCATTCTTCTTAAAGGCAACCCGATCTACTGTAACTGCTACATGCGGCCCCTGAAGCAGTGGGCGCGTGTCGGGGGTGTGAAGCTGCTGGGAGCTTGTGCCGGACCTCCTCACCTCTCAGACGAGCCGCTGCAGACGGTGGCTCCTCTGAATCTGCGCTGCCGCAGCCGGGCAGAGATGCTGACGGACGAGTTTGAGGAGGAGAGTGACAGCACAGGCTCTCCACCCACAGCCAAGCCCAAGCAGAACTCCAAGTGTCCAGCGAACTGTGACTGTGATGTGAGCGCAAATCCAATCCAAGTGCCCTAAAAATCCAGTTAGGGTTCAGCTAAAATATCTGAAACCTTTTTGTTCTTATGTTCCATGCACCTTTGCCAGATTGAATCCCAGCATGCCACATGTGAGGGTCAGGGTCACACCAAAGTCCCGAGAGGCTTCCCCGCCAAGACGCAGCTGCTCGACCTCCGAGGCAACCACTTCCACTACCTTCCTGCCAACAGCTTCCCCGGCTCCAGCCAAGTCGTTTCCCTTCACCTGGATCTCTGCAAAATCCACGAAATCGAGAGCGGCGCCTTTCGGGGGATGAAGAAACTGTTTTATTTGTATCTGTCTGACAATGACCTCACATCCTTGGACCCTGGAGCCTTCGCTGGAGCCCCCGAGCTGACCTACCTCTACCTGGAGGGGAACCGCCTGGCACAGTTCCCTGGAGCAGGTCAGTGGTTTGTCAAATCAAGTCTGGCTGTGTGTGAATTCAATTTACAGGAATTTACATGGTGGATAAACGCTGGAAGCTCCAATGAGGATATTGTGTGTCTCTTTGTGTTTTTCTCTGGTAGCACTGGGACTCTTGCCAAGTCTTATTGTGTTACACCTGGAACGAAATGCCATCTCTAAACTAGAGCCCACTGGTTTGCTGTCTTCAGCGACTCCTAAGCTGCAGGAACTTTACTTGACCAATAACACCATTACTTCTATCGCCAAGGGGGCTCTGGACTCAGCCTTCCTAGCTACACTCCACCTGGACTCAAATCAGCTGACAGAGGTGCCAACCCGCGCTCTGTCCAAGGTCCCTAATCTGGAGGAGCTCAACTTATCTCGCAACAAGATTCGCTGGGTGGGACCGAACTCATTCCAGCCCATGTCCCAGAGTCTGAAGAAGCTTCACATGGATGAGATGAGCTTGGAGAAGGTACAAGAGACCTTACCATTCTATCCAAAGTTTCCTAAGCTTCATGTGTCTTTCCAATCTCTGAATGCACTTTTTTTTACTTTAACAAATATATTAATAATAGCCACAACACTGGAGCCATATTTATGCTAAAAGCTGTAAAAGCAGGACTTATAGTTGATCAGCTCTCTAAACTGTGTCGTGGTCCAGATGTCCCGGGACGCTCTGGCTGGGCTGGGCGCCGCGCTGAGGGCTCTGACTCTAAGAGGAAACCAGCTGGAGGAGCTTCCTGAGCTGAAGCCGCTCACTGGGCTGGAGGTGGTCGACCTGCAGGACAACCCCCTGCTGTGTGACTGCGCTCTACTGCCGCTGCGCAGGTCAGTGAGGAGTCTCTTTTAAATATCCCTTGAGTTGTTTAATGGTAAATGAAGTGAGTAGCTGTTTTAGTCCACGCAGCGGGACGGCACAACTGGTGGAGTGATCAACTTCACAGATAGCATACGGACGTGGGCCACTTCAGGAAATGATGCTGCACTTGAGCCTGTAGTGGTGACATGTCAAAAAGCAAATGTGAACCAGAGTGTTCCACTTTTTAACTGGTGATTATGGCCTAAATAGCACAAAACTATTTTTGGCCACCTTTGGCAAAGGTCTGGCTCAGTCAACGAGGGATCATCTGGTTGAGTCAAGCAAACCTGGTCCATTTCTGATCCAGCTAAATGTGGCCCAGTTATACAAAACCGGCAGTGGGCCACTTTAGGTATGAATGTGGCAGAGTCACCACCACTGTGAGCCTAGAGACGCAATGCAGCCAATGTTGGCCAGTTCCAGTTGACATACCAGTGCCACTTTTGGCAAAGATATGGCACAACCTGCTCTGAGGCAGCGGATTGAATCTAACAGGAGAGTAGCTACAGGGATCAGGGGAGCATAAAAACCAACAGCGCTAACTGCTGTTCTACTCATTATAATTATTCAACCCCACGTCTCCCTCTGTGTCTGTGCCCCAGGTGGATGGAGAATGTGAGTCTGGAGGTGACGGCCACCTGCGGCCACCCTCCTGAGCTCAAGGGTCAGAAGGTCAGGGACGTCCAGGTCTTCGTGTCATGCCCGGGAAGCAGCTCTTCCTCACACCAGCAGGTCCTCGTGGCAGCGAGTGCTGCAGAAGTGAAGAAACCCAAACCCAGTCTCCTGAAGGCCCCGGGGATCAAAGCTAGACCCGCAAGGCCCAAAGCCAAAGCACCCAAACCTCCCAAGAACCAGCCTCAGAGGAAACCTGCGTCAACAAAAGTGGCCAAAAAGACCAAGAAGGCACCGAAATAAGAGAACACAAAACAATCTGGTTTAGTTCAGTTTGCCCAGGAGACGTGTTCATGTGTTTGTTCTTGCAACTGAGCGTTTAAATGTTGTTTTATGAATTAAAGCTCTTCAGATAACAACTGTGTGGAGGTGAAGTGCACTCTTTGCTGAATGAGCATAATAAACACAGCAGAGCCCAAAGGGAGAGAGAGAAGTGACATTAGTCCTGTGTGTTTATTAATGTATACTGACATCCAATTAGTAAAGAAGGTTGATATTGTACTCTACAGACGTTTTGCATAACGTGTGTCGTTAGAGTTCATTTCACCGCCTCATTTCCTCACATGCCAAACAACATGACTTGGTGTTGAGTGAGTGATTCCACCACTTATGCCTTGGTGCACGCTGTTCTGTGACGTATCTTCAAAATCCGTGAGTATTTTCGATGTGAAGCAGCGGTTCTATGGTGTAATGGTTAGCACTCTGGACTCTGAATCCAGCGATCCGAGTTCAAATCTCGGTAGAACCTGACTTTTTTTCCTGCTTCATTCATTTAACGTTAGAATTAAAGTATCATCTCTTTTGACATCAGATCAACATCCACTCTTCTCCTAAATCAGATCGAAGACACAGTCCTGGCTTTGATCCGTCGTTAACCCGCTGATACCGGCGGAAATTGCATGGTTTCTACTTCCGGGTGGATCACATTAAAGCGCAGCTCTCATGATGGCGGCAGCTATGGATGTAGACACACCGAGCGGCACCAACAGCGGCGCCAGCAAGAAGCGCTTCGAAGTGAAGAAGGTAATGATGGCGGAGAGGTCGTGTAAAACATGTCCGCCGCGCCCGGTGACCGCTAACACAGCTCCATGACACGGACCGGACGTTAGCATGCTAGCGCCAACTCATTATGGCGTTTAGCCGCTAACGCAGATTAGCAGTCGGCATGAATTAGCACATCTCGGTAAGAGGGGGGGAAGCAACGTGTTTAAAACAAGATATCGTCGCGGTGTGATGAAGTCCACCGATCACCCCCCCACCCCCCCCACCCCGGTGTAACGGAGACCGGAGACGAACCAACCGAGCGCCGCCGCTAAACCGTATTGACGTCCTGGACCGCCGAAGCTAAGCTAGCTAACCTAGCTTAGCTCAACTGCATTTCCCAACATGCAGAGTGTCAAAACAACACCGTTTCTTTGGAACTAACCCTAACCTAATTCAGTATAAGATGTCAGTTTGTGTTAAGAATTATTTCTTAACTGTTGGAAAGAAAAGGGAAGACTTGTTATGAATATAAAAGTATTGCAAATGATCTGAAGTCTTGTCTTTTAAAATCATGACCGTTTAGATTCTCTTCTGTATGAACTTGAACGATTTAATGAACGTGTTCTGTTTTTGTTGTGTTTGTGTGTTTGTTTGTGTGACTGTGTTGTGGTGGACACCTCACACTTTAAACTATATATGATTTAAGCATTCATCACTGAGGCTTTACATGCTGTACAAGTCAAAACTGCATTGGTCTGGTTTCCATGTTGTGTGTCTGTGCTGGTCAACACCAGCACCGACGTGTTTGTGTATGAAGGGTGTAATATAACTTTCTTTGTTTGTTGTTTCCCACCAGTGGAATGCTGTGGCGCTGTGGGCTTGGGACATCGTGGTGGATAACTGCGCGATCTGTCGGAACCACATCATGGATCTCTGTGAGTTCACCTTCACACAGTTGTGGAATCAACAGTGACTTGTGCACTCTTGCCATGGTCCATAAAGTTGTTACTGTCCATACAGACAGTCAGACCTCTTGGTTTGAGCTGTAGCTCTGGTTGTACCTCTCCCTTGGGCTCTGTTGCTGACTGCGTTCAGGTGCTGGTCACACTGCTGCCACAGACTGAATCTATCCACAGACAGATTAGGGTGATGTCGCTTCCAATGTGTGGCCTTGCTAGATGTTCTGCGGCACCATGTCTGTTTACCGTAGCTGTTTTGTCATTACATTTAACCGGGAAGCCAAAAACATTCACATTCATGTGCCTTAAATGATGCAGGAGGCTTCTCCAATTCTTCCAGTGTCCATGACTTTCACGTCAGCTACTTTTAATAAGCACAGTTCAGGTGAACACAGAAACTGTTTTGATTTAACCTCATCTCTGGATCGTAATTTAAGCAAATTACTACTGTAAGTCACATTAAATATAAAATTTGGACGTAATCCAGGCTTCACAAGTTTGGTTTTGTGAAATTGCATCTGTTGACACATTTGTCGTTCCCCCACCAGGTATCGAGTGCCAGGCCAACCAGGCTTCTGCCACCTCTGAGGAGTGCACTGTGGCCTGGGGTGTCTGCAATGTGAGTTTCCATACCAAAACAAATCTCTAATGCTGATTTTATAAAATAGAAATCTTTTTAGTTCAGTGGGATTGCTGAGCATGTGTTGTATGCAAATCATGTGCGTTTTTTTGTAGGGGGTATGATATCTTGAATCTAACAATATAAAATAAGTTCTGGCTATGATAAACCATACCATGAATACAGTTTATTCATTTTTCCTTCTACCCTGTCTTTCTTTTTCCATCTTCAGCACGCCTTCCATTTCCACTGTATTTCTCGCTGGCTGAAAACCAGGCAGGTTTGCCCTCTGGACAACAGGGAGTGGGAGTTTCAGAAGTGAGTATCATCAACATTAGGTTCAGGTGTATTTCCTGAGAGCTTAGTACAGATGTATTGCTCTGGGGAAACGTCTGCAGATTATTCTAATTGTGCATTTACTCTTAGTTTGGTTGCTCATCGTTGCTGGAGACTGTACAAGTAGTTTGTAATGACCAGCTGTATTTACAACACATCCTCACAACTTCTGGTGTTGCAAAAATCACAAATAACATCTGAACAATAACAATGTAAAATAGCTATTTCTTAATAAGATGAAATAATGCTCTTTTTCTCATGTTTTCACAGATATGGACACTAGCAGTATTATTGCTAAAAGCTTTATTTGCTTCAGTTACCATCGTTCAGCCTGAATCCTCATTTCTTTTCTCTGATCCCGCCCACTTTTAACCCTCACAATGTTGTAAGTTCAAAATAAACGTAAATGTTTTCACGATACAGAGCTGTTTTTTTTCTTTGTATGGGTTGTATGGTAGGGAAGTGTTACAATCTTAAGGTTGTTCCCATATCCAGTTTTACATTTCACCTGACACGTTTTCAAAGCATGTATTTCAGTTTATTGTGGAATAAAGTGAAGACAGAACTTAATGTTTATATTTTTATTTTTCACAATATTTTATTCCCCAAAAAAGTGGGGAAACCGGAGCACCCAGAGTAAACACATCCGGTCCATAGAGTGCACACACAAACATACACGCACACATGCATACATACACACTTGCTCACCATAGTTGTGAGACACTCATTGACATAATGGATTCCCTAGCTCCGTTAGGGTAAGCCCATCATAACTAAATGCCTCACCATAGACCTAACCAACCCTACAAGCCTTTGAATTTGCGAGGACCAGTCAAAATTTCCTCACAATGATTATATTGAACCAGAATTGGCCCTTGTAACCATATATAGACACATGCACACACTTGCGCAGTTGGTTCTATTAGATCCAATGGAAGTGGAGGAGCTGAAGTCCGATCGTAATAAACACTCGAAAGCGGGGGGGCCCCTCTCCTCAGTGCTCTGAGTTTGCAGTGAAAGCACTGAACTAGGGGAGCACACACCTCACACACGGGGGGGGACATGTGGGTAATGTCTATGAATCACACGTTTCAGCTTCATGACAAACGCATTACAAATCTTTTGCTGCACAGACTGAGCCATAATGTCAGACTTTATGTTGGGAACGAGGTCCTTCGGGACTACATCCTTGATCAGGTTTAGCAGACTGTCTTTGTGCCAGGCCGTGACCTGCTCCTGGTTGTCCCTGTAGACGTTGCACCTCTGGAAGAGCTGCAGGATCACCATTCCAATGTACTCCCTCAGGTTTCCTTCTGTCTCAGTAAACTCGTAGTCAGACCCCAAGTCTGTATCTGGTTTGTCCTGCATTAGTTCGGAAGTGCTCTTCCTTCTTGTCCTCTTTTCGGTTTATTGGCGGGTGGCCACCGAGGGTCAATATGCAACAACCTGATCTCAAAGAAGCTGTCATCTTTGTATCTAAACACCCAAGGCTTTCGTAAAGGACCAACCGGATTTTCTTTTTTCGCATAATGCAGTGGAGGGCATTCCCTTAAAGGCATTCATTCGCCTTTAAGACATATCAGGGTGACGTAACTTTAAATGTGTTGCCGTGAACTCTAGACCCCCCCTTATTTGGCTCTTAAGTAAACCTGATTTCTAACCCTCCCACTTTAAACCCTCACTGTTGGTAGTGGTGTCTGATGATTCTGTGTGGTTCGTGAAGCAGAAACCGAAGATTCCTTAAGCTTTAATGGAATAATCAAATGTTTTTATCATCAGAATTCTAAAATATCCCTTCAGCATCACCAACTGCTCAACATAGGCTAGAACATGGGCGTCGCCGGGCCGGGCTACGTCAGACATGACATGTGGAGGCTGTTTGGAGAATTGGTTTACATCGGCTCCTATGATCATTTTACTAGGGGGCTTTTCTCTCGCACATCTGCGTTCATACTTACAGCCACTCTGGAGAGAGTCTTGAGGATCTCCAGAGTTCAGAGCTTGTCTGAAAGCATTTCTACTGTTAGTAACAATGTTGTGGATGTTTTCTTGAAGCTGGTGTAAGGAGAACTCAGGCAGCAGCTGTTATACAAAAGGTTTTAATGTAGACTTGATTCATCAAGGAGACCAGAAGGTGCAACAATATACAAACGTCAATAGAGTAACATGAGCAATTGTCACCCCCCAGTCTGAAGATGTCTCCAACATCCTCCCAATATATCTCACTCTACTTGCTTCACCCATTCTAACAGCACATCAATGAAAGGCTAGAACAGCTGTCACTCTCTATGTTACGTGTAGGTATTCACATCCTATTGGACAGTTAAGTCTAAAGTATTGATTCCTAAATCACATTGTGTCCTTACGTCTTGTCCCTGGTGAAATACACAAAAGAGTCGAAGTAGGTGAGAGTTGAAGCTGGTCTCTCTCTGTCTGGAGCCTCTGAGTGAGATATGAACGTCCCTGAGCGAAGACGCTACAGTGTCCAGTTGGTCCTTTATCTAGAGCCTGACCTTGGTTCTGCTCAGAGAGAGAAGGGAGAATCTGTGGAATGAGACAGGCCCTATTATCCTGCACAGATATACTACAATATACATAATATATATATATAAAGTGGCATATACAGTAATGTGTAAGGATGGTCAAAATTTCCCCAACAACTTTTCCACTTTATCATCACTGCTCTCAAATGGTGTAGAGCTATCGCAGTGGTCAATGAGGCATCTACTGTGTGTTCATATGTGCACCTCTGTGTCGGGCTAAATAAACCACAAAAGCAGAACCTGGCTGTAAAGAAAAGCCTCAAATGGGCCATGCTACCATGTCTATAGTAAATTCAGTTTTTGTACCTTCTAAACTAACAATTGAATGTGTGTTTGTAGGATTTATTCCATTTTGTTTGCTTAAATATTGTGTTGTATTTAGGTGAAACAGTCCAGAGGGCAATGTTTAAAAAATAAGGTCTTCACCTTTTTATACTTAAATCACCTAAAGTGATATAGTTGTTGATACTGGTGTACCTTTACTTTAGGAGGATTTTTTTATGCAAGACTTTGACTTAAAATTGAAGTTTTACAAATCTGAGAAGGAGTATTTCGCTCATCTGGAGTAATCCATGACTTATACTACAACATTTAATGTTCTACCTCCTGGATTTGCAGGAATTCCCCCCTCTGGCCTGTCAGTCCCCATAACCATGTAGGACTATTACTACTACTATTATTTTATCACTTATATAAAACATTTGACAGCTAATTCTACTTTTTTATGACTTATACAATGTTATTTTTTGAGTTCACAGTTAGTGATTGACGACTGTCGAGTGAACGCAGATTTAGCTCTGATTTGGGCTTTTGTCTGAGTTCCCAATTGGGCAGTGAATGGAAAATTAGGTAGTGTGAGCGTGATGTGTCACCATTAAATAAACACAAGTCCTAATGCTTAATAAATTTGTGAAGGAGCATAAGCTTGTTGGCAAAATTGTTGCAATAATGATCTTTACTTCCCACAGTTTTCAAAGCATGTATTTCAGTTAATTGTGGAATAAAGTGAAGACAGAACTTTCTATATATGCATTTTTTAAGATTACTAGAAATAAATAGGGAAACTGGAGCACCCAGAGAAAACGTATCTGGTCCATACAGTACAACAACACATACATACACCCTTCAGAATCAGAATCAGGTTTATTGGCCACGTAAGTTTGCACAAACAGGGAATTTGACTCGTCTGTTGAATTAGCAACGCTGTTTGGAAACAAGACCGGGGTACCGCTGTGCTAAGACACGATAACATCAGCATTTTGACCCGCTGGGTGTCACTTTATTTCAGCAAAAACTATCGCGTCATCAACAGCCTTTTTCTGTTAGTTGTCATCGTTCACTGTGTGTGAGGAGCCGGGGGGACGTAAATATACCAGCGTGGACTTCTTCTATATACCTCATGAGGTAGGCTGCTCTAAGCTAGACTTCCGTTGCGCCAACTACTGTTCTGGCGGTGAATTGTTTTCAGAACAAAAAGGCTCGTAGAACTATAAATCAAAAAGTGTCCGTCCGCTCCGTCCATCCGTCTGTCCGCAGCGGACTCGGAGAAGCATATAGAGCATATAGCTGGCGCAGGAGGTACAACCTCTGCTGGGCCTTCTTGAGAATTGTGTTGATGTTGGGTTCCCACTTCAGGTTCTTGGAGATTGTGGATCCCAGAAACCTGAATGATTCCACAGCCAACACAGTGCTGTTTAGTATGGTGAGGGGGTGCAGTGCTGGGGGACTCCTCCTGAAGTCCACTGTCATCTCCATGGTTTTAAGCGCGTTAAGCACTAGGTTGTTGCGACCGCACCACAGGACCAGCTGTTCAACCTCCCGCCTATATGCAGACTCATCATAATGGATTCCCTAGATCATTGGGCAGGTGTGGCCTTGGGGGTAGAGTGGTCGTCCTCCAACAAGAAGGTTGGCGTCTTATGATGGTTAGATGTCTAACCCTATAACCTTCACACAAGCTTTTGAGTTAGTAAGGACCAGTCACAATGATGGTTATGAACCAAGATTGGCCCTCGTAACCATAGGTCGATCTGCGCACACAGTGTGTTTTAGAGCAAAAACACTGCGATAAGGACCAGAACTCCAACCATGATAGGAGATCCCATGGCTATGCCCCCGCAGATGGCAGAGAAGCGTGAACAACGAAAGGGGGTGCGAGGCTCTCGTGCATGCTTTGTCAGCTTCATCTGAAAGATACCAATTATGGTATTCTGCTCGTGTGTCCCTTGTTCAAGAAACGTTTCTTTAAGCTTCCTTCCGAACACACGAACCAGCTGTTTATGAACAGACTTGGCCATTTGCACAAGCGTAATATTGGGAACAAGGTCCTTCGGGAGTCCCTCCATTATTGCCTTCAGCAGACGCTCCGTGTCTCTGGCCACTACCTCCTCTTTGTGGCCCTTGTAGGCCTCGCAGATCTTGAAGACCTCCAGGATCACTGCGCAGACATACGTGGTCAAGTTGTTCTCAGCCTCTGTAAATTCATTGACTGCCTCCGTGTCTCTATCCGCTTGATCTTGCATCGTCTCGGTTTCGTTCTGCATGAACTTCTTAATTATACTCAGTTCGTTTTATTGACAGGTGGACACCAATGTAACGGACCTGCCCCTTATATATAGGGTGACTGCTTTGTATCTATGGTTCAAAGGCTTTCATCCACGCTGATTTCCTTTGTTCTCTTCCATCAAAGGCATTAATTCGCCTTTGAGACAAATCAGGGTGTTTTTAATTCAAAAGTGTGGCTATGATAGATGAATTGCAATCAAATGGCCTTTTATTTGCTTTGGTTAGCATCATTCATCATTCAGTAGGCATCATCATTTCTTTCCTCTCTGTTGGATGATTATGGCTTACAGCTAATGAAAACCCAAAATTGAGTATCTCACAAAATTAGAAAATTGTGAAAAAGTTCAATATTGTAGACTCAGGATGTCCATCTCTAATCAGCTAATTAACTCAACACCTGCAAAGGTTTCCTGAGCCTTTAAATGGTCTCTAAGGCTGGTTCAGTAGGATACACAATCATGGGGAAGACTGCTGACTTGACAGTTGTCCAGAAGACAGTCATTCACACCCCCCCACAAGGAGGGTACACCACAAAAGGCCATTGCTATAGAAGCTGTCTGTTCACAGAGTGCTGTATCCAAGCACATTCATAGAAAGCATTTCATTTGGAAATCAAGGTCCCAGTGTGAAGTTTCCACAGTCTGTGATGATCTGGGGAGCCATGTCATGGGTGTTGGTCCACTGTGTTGTATCAAGTCCAAAGTCAATGCAGCCGTCTACCAGGACATTTTATAACACTTTATGCTTCCTTCAGCTGACAAGGTTTATGGAGATGCTGATTTCATTTTCCAGCAGGACTTGGAACCTGCCCACACTGCCAAAGGTACCAATACCTGGTTTAATGAACATGGTACCATTGTGCTTGATTGACCAGCAAACTCGCCTGACCTGAACCCTATAGATTCTCTATGGGGTATTGTCAAGAGGAAGATGAGCGAAACAAGACCCGACAATGCAGACGAGCTGAAGGCTGCTATCAAAGCAACGTGGGCCTCCATATCACCTCAGCAGTGCTACAGGCTGATCGCCTCCATGCCCCGACCAAGGAGCCTCGACCAAGTATTGAGTGCATATTTATTAACATACTTTTCAGTAGGCTGACATTTCTGTATTACAAATCCTTTGTTTTTATTGGTCTTATGTAATATTCTAATTTTCTGAGATACTGAATTTGGGTTTTCATTAAATGTAAGCCATAATCATCCAAATTAAAAGTAATAAAGGCATTTCACCCTGTGTAAAATGAATCTATATAATTTATGAGTTTCACTTTTTGGATTTGAAATATCAAAATAAATCCACTTTTTCCATGATATTCTAATTTATTGAGATGCACCTGTACATTGGCTGTCAATGAGTGACTTCCGCTGAGGATTTGTTGACCGGCCTCAGGGAAACTCTTTCTGATGAGATCATCTTAAGCTGACCTGACCGGACTGACACCTTCTTACAGCTCGGGGGTTAACTTGGCAGACGCTGGCGGATAAACAGACTCCGGACCCAAGTCCCTGTCTGTGCCACTCACCCTAAATAGAGCAACCCTTGTCCTCCTAAACTTCCAGTTTGTCATGGCTCAACCGGCCACCTGGAAGAGCAGGAAGAGACAGATGTTGGGTGAGGGCTGGACTGATGTGGTGAAGTGTTTGGTAGCAGAGAGTAGAACACAACGTGATTTTTCTGGATCATCGCGTCATTCTTTTTATTAGGTTCTTGAGATATCAGGTTAACCAGAATAGGACGGACGGACAAGCCGATAACACAGTGCCTCCGGCAAGCGGCTGTCGAGGGCACAGAGGCATACAAGTGGTTATGTATAAAACATAACGTAAACAGAGATCAATGAAAGGAATGTCCAACCAGATTGCAGGAACAGAGGTTTGAGTATTTTATTATTGTGAATCATTTTCCCAATAGGGTGAGAAATCAAGAACAGCACATTTTTGTATTTATAATAGATCTGTTAACAAAACATTTCTCTGTTCAGAGGAAGAAAAAACACAATAGCTAAACCATTACATGTATTAAATGCCTGTAAAAAGGTTTGTGAGCTAGCTTCAAAAAGCAGGGCTTTCCAGTTTAGCTTCTCCAGATACAGGTTAAGAAATATCAAACTGTGGTTAAGTGAAGTGCCAACGGAGAAGTGTCAGAGAGCTGACTCCTCACCGTTCGGTTGCTTGGTTGAGACATCAATAAGTGCTGACCGGCTGATGCAGAACATTAAAAAAAGTAGCCCCACCTTCTGGACATTACACCAAATAAACTGCCACCACTCCCCACGTTTGATCTGGACACAGTGGAATAATTGTTGACTCCCTAGATTGTTTCACCACGTATTCACTCTCCCCTTCTCCTCTCCACTCCTGTGGTGCCTTTCTTGTTTATGGTTGTGGTGGGGCTCCAAATTTGGCACTTAGCTTGGTGACGAGTGCCATGATTTTGGGGTTGCTCTGGTACTTAGAGATGTTGGCTGGATTCTGCGCCACATCCTGGAAGGCAATCATCACCTCAGGGTCCTAGAGTTGAATATGGAAAATGTCATCTTTATTCACCAAGTGCATTTCAAAAATCAGGTTAAAAGGCTTGCTGTCAGTTTAAGGGATTAAATATCCACCAGTTAGGACAGTTTGTTTTGTTTCACATCTCTCCTTCTCTATCTCTCACATGAATTAAAGCCAAAATTTAAATGAAATCCCCTTCCAACTTTTTAATCTCTTTTAGTGACCACATCTAAGTCTTTATCTGTGCTGCGCTGCCAAAGGGTCAAATACACATGATCCTGTGTGTGGAATCAACACACGTCCCTTCATTTCTTGTCTCCTGGCTTCTTCTGAACTCACCTCCACAGACCATCACCTTCTCATCCAACACAGAGAACTAAACTTTCCAAAATAACCACATATATCTCTGAGATGTAGAACAGATCCCTTTTAAGGTTCTCATCATACCTTCATGGCGTTGAGAAGCTCAGGATCCTTCAGGAGGTCACCAAGACCGCCCATGCCACCCATGCCACCCATGCCGCCCATGCCAGGAGGGGCTCCGCCTGGCATGGCTCCGCCTGGGAATCCACCCGCACCTCCGCCTGGGAATCCACCTGCACCTCCGCCTGGGAATCCACCCGCACCTCCTGTAAAACAATGAAAAGAGTCACCTTTTAACTATATGATGTGACTAATGCTTTTTCCCCCCCGATAGGGTACTTTGCTCCCATATCTCCTATAATGGCATTTTGAGTGTGTAGCTTATCCCATCATGCAATGAACCAGTTCGGTTCCAATCTCCTACCTGGGAAGAATCCTCCTCCAGCCTGTCGTGCTTCTTCCTCCTGTTGAGAAAAAGAATGGGAAACGTTTCATGAGGCACTCAGGAGTCCCCAGTGTTTTCTACTGTGGTTTCAAAAGGGGCCAAAGAAAACTCTTATCGTGAAAACTTGTGCAATGCCAGTTTCGACTGAGCCGTTTTCTTGGCCTGTGGAGACGCTGGCTGCAGATTTCTGAGCATCTCTAGGCGACCATTGCAGTGCAACTTTAAAAAAGGACCATTTATTAGCTTTTCCAGATATGAAATCCTCCAGAGCAACTCACCCTCTGAGCCTTTGCGTGCTCCTCTCTTGCTTTCTTTACCCGCTCTTGTTTCTCCTTGACATCCTTTTCTTCTCTCTTGCGCTCATATTTGCGTCTGTGCTCAATGAGCTTGTTCGCCTGGAAAGAAAAGGTAAGAAAGACACATGAGACAAACTTGATTCATGTCTCTTTCAGTGCAGGTTTCTAAAGACCTCTGATCAAACTGTAACTCTGCAATAGGAACATGTGAACATTAGCAGAGATCCACATAAAAATAACATACCTGCATTAAAGTTATTATACATTCATTATTTTTTTTAAGCGTGTAACGTTTTTATTCCCTATCCTCTCTGGTTATTTACCTTAGGCTGGACCTCCTTCAGCATCGCACTGGCGTCCTCGTCGTAGTCCAGCTTACAGGCTGTGGCCAGGTCTTTGGCTGCCTCCTCCCAGTGCCCCAGCAGCCTGCAGACACACACAACGCGTTATCGTCAAATCAGCAAACAGATAGCAGGAGCAGCACGGATGAAGTGTTCCCCCACAAACAGACCCCTCTTTGGCAAGCAGCCCACATAGATCAATTGCAGTCAGAAATAATACCCCACAGAAGGTTTGGTCATGTCATGTGGATGTGAAGGTGAGATCTCTCTGCCAGGCGTTTGTTCACAGCACACACTGGGAAGTATCTGGCCTATAGTAGAGTCTTTAAATAGGAACGCACCTGTGAGCTTTCCCCCTCCACTTGTAAGGCTGTGCAGAGTCGGGGTTGATGTTGATGGCCCTGTTGCAATCTCTGATGGCTGCGTTTGGTTTCTGCATCTTGACGTAGACACTAACACACAAGAGGACAACAGATACACTCAGAACTAAAGGGCAGTTACAAAGCAGACAGTGTTTGTGTCACAGCTAAGGACTGAGCCTTTATTATTATTTCCCGGAATCGAACAGTGACCAGGATAAATTACACTCCGCTGTGAATAACCTGAAGAAAATACACCTGCGCCTCTCACCTTGCCCTCTTGGCGTACAGGATGGCTAAGCAGGGATTCAACTTGATGGCTCCAGTGAAAAGATCCAGAGCTTTCTGTAGATCACCTGTAAAGAAAAATGTGTAAGAGAGGATTGAATCTAATTTAGTTCAGTGCTGTTTACCTCATCTTCACAGGGAGTGTGTCTTCACAGGCCCCATATTCTCAATCTCCACCTACCTTCTCCCAGAGCATTAATGGCCTCCATCTTTTTCACATCGGCCTGGTCCATCATCTCCTCTGTGACCTGAGGACATTTAGAGACAAGATTATCTCACGAATCCTGTTTCAATGGTTGAAATTGCCTTGAATCGCGGTTTGCATGAGAGTAAATGTATTTGTGATCAGTAGACATTTACCTCAGCATTTTCAAAGTCTCCCATCTCCTGCGGTTCATCGGTGTCTGGCTCGATGACTCCCTCGTCGTTGATTTCTGTAAAGGCCGACAGATAAACAATGTTTATAATAAACTTTGCTTCACTTCAAGTTCTTTGCTTGGGTTTAAGTATCGGGGGGTTACTGGCCTGCTTTGGTTTTCATAAAGATCACATAAACAGCACAGTTTGCATTAATAAGTGAGATTGAATGGTGCTGGTAGGATCATGTTTCCTACCGTTTATAGACTCAGCTAAACTAACCAGCCGCCAAATCTACTGACTCTTGATTAAAGATATTGTTGAAGGTTTGGATGAACAAACCTATTTCACTCTCCTCGCTCTCGGACAGTGTAGGAGGCTTGGGCTCAGGAGGAGGAGCTGATGCAGGGGGAGGTCCACAGGGACATCCACCCTACAGGCAAGAGAGTTACAGCATGATGTGACTGTCAGGGAGACATAACTGCAAATACGATTAATCTCCACATATTTTTACACATGTTTGGTTTCCAAACACACAGTATAAGAATAACACACATAAAATCGAATCATCACAAATAAAGAATAAATAGCATCTCACGTGGCATGTCTCCTCAGTCGGGGGTGGAGGAGGGATCGTTGCTCCCATTCTACAAAACAAAATCATGAGAGTAATTCAGCCAGAAGCCAAAGTCCCATGATTTTTCCAGTTATTAATATTCTGGATTAGTCAAAAACAAATGCTATTTTAATCTTAAGCCTTCAAACGTCTCCATGCTGCTCCTGTGAATGGAAATAAGGTTATTTACACCATGTTTTTAGCCTGAATGTCCTGTTATGCTCCTCCAGAGCCACATTCAGATGTGGATCAGACATTTAGTCTAAAACATGGTTTAATTGACCCTCGTTTCCAATCACAGGAGCAGTTTGGAGGCGTTTTATCATTTTGTTTATGAGGTGATTGGATAATGAGTGAATATTCATTTTGGATGACCTATCCCTTTAATCTAATATAATTCCATGTGGGTGTTTTGCTCAATAACCAGCACAGTAGTTTAATCTGTGTGTGTATGTGTGTTCACGTGCAGCAGCAGCACTGACCCCAGCAGCCAGGTCCGGAAGAAGCTCATCTCTGGAAGGTGCAGGAGTCCCGGGTTGGCCTCGCATCTCTGCACGAAGCCCTTTAGCTCGGACATCTTTCGTGGGTCCATGTTGCTCTGTCACGTCCCGCACACGGCGCGCTGCAGGCGGGAAAAAGCACAGAGAAAACCCCGTCAACCGCTTCACCGAGCCTGGTGTTGTTTGCGTTTCTTAGCGGCTAACCACGGCTAGCAACGCTAACCCGGCCTGGGCCGTGTGCAGGTCCATCCCAGCCGCAGCGTCATCCCCTCCCCGGATAAACCACAATGTGCAATAACACAACACGAGCCACTGAGTCAATGCCGAGCAGCCTGAAGTTTCTGGAAATGCGAATCCGTCAGTGATGTCATGGCCGCTTGACGCATGATAGCACCCGGAGCTAGCTACAGCCTGCACCGAGATTAGCTTAAAACAAGGCCGAGCAGCGGGACACAGAATCCTCTTATCCGAGGGAAACGTACCTATTCGAAGATCTACGCCGATGGCGGCCGGATAGAAAACCCCACGGAGGACGGAGACAGTCGACTTGCAGCACTGCTACGCTTCTCTGGAGGCAGGGTCGCTTCGGGTTTTCATTCAGGCAAGTTGTGGGACAGCCCGAGAGATCACGAGCATTTGATGCCCTGCAGTAAGTCTGTCAGGATCAGGGGAGTTTACAGGAAATCAACCCCAAAAATGTGGATTTAAGGATTATATATATATATATATATATATATATATATAATCACGTAGTGTTTTTTCAATCTAAATGTGAAATTTGACATTGGAATATTAAAACATTTTAAACTTAATTCTGGGTGTAAGATTTCACATCTATAAATGCATAATAATAGATTAAGATTAAGATATGTTTATTTATACCAAACACATGCACAGACATGCACTACACACTCATGCAATGGTAGGTAAATTTAACCCATCTGTGTGCAGGACACACAGAGCAGTGAGCGACCATGTACGGCGCTCGGGGAGCAGATGTTGGGGGAGTAAGGTGCCTTGCTCAGGGGCACTAGACAGGGTAGGGAGACTCTTGGATTTTTTGACAGATCAATCCAGGTTCGTCTTTTGTTGTCTCTCTGTGGCGTCGAACCCGAGACGAACCAGAGACCTTCTCTGCCCATAGTCGAAGTTTCTACCACTAGACCACTTTTACAAGATTCCCTTGGAACAGACACAATGAGATCATGGATGTGTAGGCAATAATCTACTCACCCACTAACCTTCACTATGAAAGGACTTCTATAGAGAGAATTATATCAATCAATCAATCAAGTAGCCGTGATTACGTCATTGCTACATGATAATTACGTACAACAGCTACAACTTCGGCTGGTGGAAAATCCCATAATACATTGTAAATGTTTATTTCATTTTTGGTATTAATCCTTTTTGGCTCAGCTCTTATTTAGATATGTAGTAACGGGCGGGCGCAGTGCATGAGGGTATATTGCTCTGTGAGTGACCATCGATTGTACACTACTTTTCATAATGCATTGTGGGAAACAATGAGTCCACTATATAGAGTATTGAAAATTATATTTAACATTTTGTTGCCTCTGCCTGCTGCACCACCGCTCATCTGAAAACTTTGGAGAATCTGTTGCTGTTGTGAACATTTCTCGTGTTCCATTACACCTCGGAATGACGTCACACCTGAATAACCTGAGTGGATAATGTTCCAGTTGCATGGGAACAATGTTTACGTAAGCCAGCTGGCCATCACTGGCAATGTGAACGCGCTCCGGGCAGAAGGAAATGGAATTCTGGGTTTTATGGACACTTGGATGACACCAAAGGAGCAGTATGGAGGGATGTGGTGTTTGTTTTACGTTTGAAGAAGTGGTAACCATTCACTTCAATTTTATTGGAATTCTGCTGCAACGCTTCTTAGCCCTGAAAAAGGGTAATTTTGGGTTGAACTATCCCTTTAAGCCAAAAGGAGGCGGGGTAAACGCCTGTGCCTGGGAAGCCAAACTCGGGGGAACGGAATCCCCCTGCACCAATGAGCGTGGGTTACTGTCAGCTAGCAGCGAGCTAACCTGAAGCTAACGCTAGCGGCTGACAGCCACAGACAAACAGCAGAGTTTTCACGTCGGTGAGTCGCAGCAACGCACCGCTGCGTGTCTCTGCCTGCAGGCACGACGCTGCTGTTGACTGTGCGTGACGCTCCACGGCCGCACTGTGGCGCTGTGCTGGGACTGAGCCGTGTCCTCGAGCTGTGACCATGTTGCCCTCCAGCAGCAGAGCCTGGTTCCGCTCCGCTGTGAAGCTGCTGCCGCCGGGGAGCAGGAGTCCAGGTCAGTGAGGAGCTCCAGAGGTTCATTCACATGTTCTGACAGCTGCTCCCCTCGGGATCACTGGTCTCTTCTATTGGGGTCAGGTCACAGGAAGAAACTCTGCATGCTCAGCTCACTGATATTTCATAAGAGCAAGTTATGGGTGATGTAATTAAAAAGAAGCAGATTTTCTCCAAATGTCTAAAGTAGAATCTCTTGAAACGTGATTTTCAGACAGTGAGAGTCAACACGAACAAGAGTGAGGAGAATTACCCGTGTCACCTCTTAAGGATTATTTAAAAACAATATTTAATATGAGCAAGATATGAGTGATATAATGAACAAGATGTCAACTTCCCTTTTAATTTTCTCCAAATTTCTCCAGTCAAAACTTATTAAACTTTCCACACGGACAGTGGGCGGCACCGTGAAAATGAAAAGTTAGCAACTTTGTCTCCCTTCTTCTTTTTCTTACCGGAAACTTTTATCTTCCTTCAGTAAAGGTCCTCTCTGACCTGATTGTGACTCAGTGGATACTGGGAACCAGTGTAAGAGTGTTTGTGTGGTGTGTCTGTCTCCAGGGTGTGTTGGGTGCCCAACCAGAAGTGTTTCTCTAAAGTCCGGAGGTTTGAAACCAAAGACGATTCCACTGCGGTACCTGGGCCAGCCGAGCCCTTTCACCCATCCACACCTCATTAAGCAGGGTGAGTACTGTTTTCACAGCTGTGCAGAACCAGTACAGTTACACTTTTAAGGGAAAACCTGCAGTTAGTCACACAAGGTACGTATTCCTCTATGCTTCATGTCACATTTAGAAATAATAGTGCATGTTTTGGTGATGATCACAATATCTCAAAAACTCTATGAAAAACTCTATTGTTTACTTGGATTCACAAATGAACTGAAGAGTTTCTGATGGTCAAAAGTCAAGATCACCTTGAGCTCACAAAACCAGATTTTGGCCTTGGACGGCATTTTTTATCTGAAAGGTCAAAGGTCAGCTTTAATGTGACTTGATCATTTTCTGTAGAAACACTTTTCTCTTCAATATTTGACTCCAAAATATTGATTGTGACCGTATTTTCTGATGTATTCAACCTGAAAGCTGATCTCTTCCCCTCAGGTGACGTGACCCCAGGCTTGAGCCAGACAGAGTATGATCTCCGCAGACATCGACTGGCCTCGCTGATCGAGGCCCAGGCCGACCGGCTGGGACCCTCTGCGTCCTCCAGCAACCATGTGGTCATCGTTTTGTCCCATCCGACCCGCTTCATGACCAACGACATCCCGTATCCCTTCCACCAGAACCAGGTGCCTTTTGATTTCATGTTGCCTTTCTCCATCTTCACTTGAATCATCTTCTTGCTCTGTGGGTTTTTGTTATCAAGTCTTCCCCAAATAACCAGGAGTCATATGTTCCCCAGGATTTCCTTTACCTCAGTGGCATTTTGGAGCCGGACAGCGCCTTGGTTCTCCATGGGAAAGGGCGACCGGATCAAGCCATCTTGTTCGTCCCCCGCAGAGACCCGGGGCGAGAGTTGTGGGACGGGCCCCGCTCAGGGAAGGACGGGGCGGCTGCTTTGACCGGCATCGAGAGAGTTCACAGCACTGAAGAGCTGGGTGTTGTGCTCAAGGCCCTGAAAGGTTGGTGCATGGGGGGGTGAGGATGCATGTCCAGCCTCTTAACAGAACTAAGGTTATGAGATAGACCACAAACAAAGCTGACTTTCGGACTGTAACTTCATATTGAACTGTTTTCTGTCTACTCCCTTTCAGGCACTGTGCTTTGGTACGATAACTCTCAGCCGGCCCACCCTCGGCTCCACCAGGCTCACGTGTGTCCTGTGCTGGAGCCGGGGCCGATGCCGCGCTCTCTCAGGCCCCTCATCCACTCTCTCAGGGCCCTCAAGAGCTCAGCAGAGGTGGCGCTCATGCAAGAAGCAGGTCGCATCACAGCACAGGTCGGTGTTTAAATGACTCACGCCTCACTGCTGCAAATCTCATATTAATTATCAACATAATTAATCATATGTTGTCTGGTATATCATAATAACTATAGTATTATTATATTATCAAATGATCTAACATGCTTTAACACCTCTTTAGCACAAACTCACCCTGAAAGCAAATATTAACCCTCAAACAGCCATTCGACCAACCAAACACACACACACACACACACACAAACACACACACACACACACACTCACACACAGGACATTAAATGGATTTCCTAGGGACTCACCCTAACCGTATCCCTTAAAACATGTTTTCACCTTTAAATTTACAGTGATTCTCGTCCTCATTAGGAAGACAAGTCCCCATAATGTGACTGTTGAAACAGATATAACCCCCCCCAGCATGAGTATTACCTTGAACACACACACAACTACTTAATCTATCCTCATCTCTACTTTCATCTTTGCTGTACTTCTTTACATTATGCTGTTGGTCTATTTGTTTGTTGTATGTTTCCACCGTCAATATTATTACTTACAAATACCTGCAGTATAACTATTTCCCTGTATCCTAATGTACTGCTGTCCCTCAGCCACGCTGTGTAACACTTGTAGAGATTCTTTTCAACACAAGCGGTGCACCAACACAATCCTTGTCTTCCAGGCTTTCAGGAGGACGATGGCTCTGTCTCAAGGAGACGTAGATGAAGCTGTGCTCTTTGCGAAGGTGACTGAAAATCTTTCTGTGGCTCACTATCATGTGTGGCCCTTAATGATCTCCATGTCCTTTATTGATCAGGCTCTTTAATATAAATACAGAGGGCATAAGTATCATACATTGATTATTCAGTACCTTCAAATGTTAATAACTGTTCCTCATTAGCACTGAAAACTGACCGACGCAACATATTAGATATAAAAGGGACTGAGGTTGATTGAATAGTTTTAATGAGAAGTAAAAAAAGAAATCACATCAGTCAATATTAGTATTTATCATGATGAAGGATACATTATTATTTCTTTGAAGTTTAAAGACTGGTTTTATAAATATATCCATATATATAGGTCTTTTTGTATAATGTGTAATTTCTGTTTTTGTTTAAAAGATACAGTTGTCTACGACTGTGCAGTTATGATCCTATATACTAAATATAGCCATTATAAATTATATACTCATACTATGAAATAGGTCTTGTCAATCATATTAATATTATAAAATTCTCCCATACAGTTTGATTTTGAGAATCGGATCCACGGCGCCAACTTCCTGGCGTACCCTCCTGTGGTCGCTGGAGGAAATCGAGCCAATACTCTTCACTACATAAACAACAACCAGATAATAAAGGTAATGAAAGGTGCCGCATGGATCAGTCATGTGATATCAGGCGCAATCTAAGCCATCTGGAAAAGATAAACTGTACAACCGTATATAAAATAATCCCTCCTTGTACTTTTTTCTCCTGCTCTCCTGCATCAGGACGGTGAAATGGTGCTGCTCGATGGTGGCTGTGAATACTTTGGTTATGTCAGTGACATCACTCGGACATGGCCGGTAAATGGAAAGTAAGTTTAATAAGAGGTTAAAAGGACAAAACGTTAAGATTCATTGAGATACTCATGAAGGTCAGTGGACGTCAGCTGGGCAGGCGGTCGTTCATATGTGGCCCCGATTGTATTTGTATTCACACAAAGAGACACAAACACACACCTGTAATGTGCTGCACTCACCTCCTTCCTGCCAGATTCAGCGCTGCCCAGGCGGAGCTGTACGAGGCCGTCCTGGAGGTCCAGCGCTCCTGTTTGTCTCTGTGCTCCCCGGGTGTTAGTCTCGATCACATCTACAGCACCATGCTGGCTCTGCTGGGACGGCAGCTCAGGCGGCTCGGGATTGTAAAGGCCAGTGCCAGTGAACCCGATGTACTAAAGGTAATAATCAGAGAAATAATGTAGTCTTTCAAATTGCAGTTTGACCAATAACAGATTCTTGATGAATATTCCTGTGCTTTACACCGGTTTGTAAACGGCTCTTAGCTTTTAGGGAACAAAGTTGTAGCTGAAAGTAACTAAAAGTCTCAATATGTGTTTCAGAAAGTTGTATTTCCCAAATAGTGTAGTGAAGTGTCCATCACCCACACTAGATCATAAGAGCCATACAGGAGGAGGTTTGGCAGAGGTTTTAGTTCGAGTCAATGCCCTTCTAGCTGGTATATGAGTTTATTCATGTCCTCATCAGTGGTTTTCAGTCAGTTCTGCTGATTTGATCAATGAAGTGAAGTAATTGAACTCTCCAACAACTTCTTAAGACCTTATATTTCCTCGTCATGCTCGTCCCAGGCTGCTCGACGTTACTGCCCCCACCACGTTGGTCATTACCTGGGCATGGATGTCCACGACACCTCTGAGCTGTCCCGCTCACAGTCTCTACAGCCGGGAATGGCCATCACCATAGAACCAGGTATGGATAACCGAGGCTTTTACATACTTTCTCTCCATCTTGATTCTTGCTCCAGATGTGCAGATGTGGCTGTTGATCGACAAACTGTGTGAAAAGAGGTTAAAAAAACCTACATTATCTTCTGTACTAACTACTAATGATGAATCCCTCTCCTCCTATCTGGCTCACGCATGTCCCCCTTTTCTCCTTCTTTTTTCCACAGGTTTGTACATCTGCGAGGACAGTGACCAGGCGCCAGAGCGTTTCCGTGGCCTGGGCATCAGAATTGAGGATGATGTGGTGATCCGAGACAAGGGAGGCCCTCTGATTCTGTCCTCTGACGCGCCAAAGACCATCGCTGATGTAGAACAGGCCTGTGCCCAGAGATAGGGCAGGGAGAGACAAGTGAGCAAGTAAGGCACAGAGTTGACAGGAGGTCTGTGTGCTGTGCTTCTCAACTATCCCCGTGGTGATGACGTCATTGGGCTCAGGGCCCCGCTACATGGGGGGGGGGGGGGGGGGGGGGGATGCACTGCGAGTCCCCGGTTTTAGTCAATTTTGGAAACTGTCGTGGAAGCTCCTAGATTTTTCAGAAAGTAAGCTGTAACTGATGAGTTCCTCTTCAATGTAACTGAACATCAGGGTAACGTTGGTCACAGCATACCACACGGAGACCGACCCTCTATCATATACAACCGATTTATCCAGTATTGTTGTGGTGCTATCATTCATTCATTAAACCTTCATATTTATATTTTATTTCAGAGTAGCTTCCAGCATAGCATGCCAGGTTAAACACTTTCATTTGTCGCTCCACTCAAATAAACAAATTTTTCTGTTACACCCAAATATGCATCATTTTGATGCCGCACTTCACAAGATGAAAACACCAAATGTTGAACATGCTTTCATTGTACTGTAGGAGGTTCAGGAAGGAACAGAGGAAATCAATACAACACATCATGGGATTGATCAAGAAGAACCTGTTGAAAACTGCTGATCATTATGAATCAGGAAGAATTATAACTATGACTCCCATGCACAGAGTTATGACAGTGTGTGTGAACGTATGTGTGTGTGTGTGAGAATTGGGTCTTTTTAGCAGAGAGAAAAATGTGATATCCTTTAGGGAAATTGTGTTTATATATAAATATGTATATTAAAAAGATCTTTCTTTCATAACTTATCAGTTTTGTTGGTTTGACTCAGGTCACTGATGATGGACATCACCATGGAAAAAATAATGCTAATGATAACAGTGTCTGCGCTGAATCAAGTTACACAACCTTGACGGTGACGCAAAATAATATGAACGTATCTCCTCATGGTTACAAGGTCACACAGACAAAGAGCCCAGTGCTGATATGGAAGGAAGGTCTCCCTCAATATGGTGTTGTGGATTAATATATACTGAATAATTATTGTTCAGGTTTCAGCTCAGCAGTGTGATGAGCGCAATAATCAAATACAAAAGAAGAGGTTCATGTAGAGAGAGTCAAATCGAGACTATAGGACGCAGTGCAACATCCGAGGAGGCACGAGCAGTGACAACTTTAAACTGTACAAGTACAAGGTATTGTAGTTTCCGAAGGGGAGTGAGAATATAAGTACAGAGGCAGATAAACATGCAAAGAGTTGTTGTTGTTGTTGATGGTAATAAACATTTCTCTTACTACAGTTAAGGTAAATTGTGAATACTCATCCCGACTGTATGTGGAGTCTATGTAAATACTCCTGACTGTATGTGTAGTATTTGTCAATTGTAAATACTCCTGGCTGTAAGTGTTTTATTTGTTAATACTCATCCTGACTGTATGTATAGTATATGTAAATACTCCTGACAGTATTTGTGAATACTCCTGACTACATGTAGTATTTGTGAATACTCTTCCTGATAGTATGTGCAGTATTTGTGAATACTCCTCCTGACTGTACGTATAGTATTTATGAATACTCTTCCTGTCACTATGTGTAGTATTTGTGAATACTCCTCCTGACTATATGTGTGGTATTTGTGAATACTTCCTCTGGTAGTATGTGTAGTATTTGTGAATACTCCTAACTGTATGTGTAGTATTTGTGAATACTCCCTCTGGTAGTATTATGTGTAGTATTTGTGAATACGCCTCCTGACAATATGTGTAGTATTTGGATGAGATCAGTGAGTTGCAGTAAAACACAGAGTTACTGTCACAGAGCATCATGAAGACTCAAATCTACGGAGCCAGTTTCCGGACAATCCCGAGCACCTCCGAAGACTCCCTCCTCCTCCTCCTCCCTCCCCCTCGCCCTCCTCCTCCCCTTCACGCCTAATGTTGCCGTACCTTCAACCCTCCCCCCGTATCAGAGGAGTAGAAACAACAAGCCGCCATTTTGTTTGTGCGGACAGAAACAGGAGGAGATAACCGAGAGAAGGAGCGACTCCGGCTACCGAGGTCTGCCGCTCCGGGAACCGCCGGTGGAGGAAAGCGCGGCGAGATCCCGTCCGTGTTACCGGGGAGAGCGAAGAAGCATCGCCGAGGAGACCGATCAGAAGACGGCGGCGGCGGAGGGAAAAGCCAGCGGGTGATAAATAAATATCAGTATCTACATGTATGTCTGCATGAGAAGGAAATACTCCGAGAAATCCGAGGAAGGGGGTGTTTGTGCGGAGAGGGGAGGCGGAAGAGAGCCGTGTGTTAGAACCAGGAAAAACCTGCGGGAAACGGGGGGGAAAAAACGGCAACATGAAAAATCATTATGTGTCCGTGGCGGAGGAAGCGAAGAGTCCGCATAGACAATTATATAAATAAATTGCTGCCGGGCAGGAGGGAGAGGTGGAGAGAGAGACGCGTTTAAAGAGAAGGGGGGCAATCTCCATCACAAAGAGTCAACCCGAGGATTTGGAGAGATTTTCCGGGGGTGTCAACATCATCGTGCCGATCCGGAGCTTTCCGCTTCCGAACAGCCATCACCTCTCACCGCCACATTTTATCACATTTTCTCCCGTCGCCTCCGCCGCGCTCCTGTCCCTTCTTTTTTTTGAGAATTTTTTTTTTTATTACGCGCTTTTCTGTTCCTCTTCGGCTGCATGACCAAGACCTCCAGCGACCGACAAGTATATAGACCCATGTTTGTGCTCCGGAGGAGGGGGGGGTGGTGTTTAACTGTTTTTTAATAATATCTGGGAGTTTTACATCGAGCGGAGGAGGAACCTCATCTGGAGCCCCCCCACACGCCGTCCTCTGCAAAATACAACTAATTGGATCAATCTGACTGGCCACTGATTGCCAATTAGCGCTGTGATTTATTTTCACGTTATTGCATCAACTGCACAGGAGCAGTGATTTCTTATATATATATTTTTTTTGTCGGTGTGCAAGATTTTGTATTTTCGATCCCCGCTGACTGCAAAAGGGGTTTGCAACCACCAAGTGTGCAATACGAGTGTGTTCTCCCTGACCCAGTGCCTTGCATGGTCAAACACTAAGTGCACATTCTGGTCTGCATGCACATGCAACTGAGAAACTCCACGTTTGGGAGTAGACATCTGCAATAGATGATCTTTTTACCTGAGTGATTGCAACGCGTGGGACTCCGCTGATTTTTTTATGCTTCCATCTCTTTGCCAAACCAATGTAATGAGTTATTTCTCTGTGTTTTGCACATGAGAACACCGCTTACACTTTTAACTGTATTTTAACTGTGGTCTCCTCCAAACAGACCGACTGCCTTCTTGGTTTGGGAACATAAAGGAATCTGTGGCAGGGAGATGTCTGCTCAGGTAAAGAAAAGCTCACAGAGGACCTCATAACTGTTGCTTGAGATATCTGCCTCCAGAAGTTAACACGGGACAACCCCTGGCTTTTTCTTTTTGGGAGCACAGTTTCCATTTTGCAGCGACACACTCCTGGAGCGTTTCAGGTGTGAAGTAGAGGGTTTCTCCGCCGACGATGGCGGACAGGACTGCGTGCACCATGGAGGACGGATCTTGGGACAGTCTAGCGTCGTAGAGGAGGCTACATGAGGTTGTCAGAGGGCCGCACGCTTGCCTTTTTGCCGACTCCACGTTCCCACCTCCTCCACCTCAAATCTGTGAAGAAACGAAATCTCCGCCAGGGGAGGGGGACTGATATCTGCAGAGAGGACTGAACCGAGAGGGAAGGAGTCCAGTCCCGCTGTCTTCTCCCCTACCGTCCCCCGAGCGGTGGGGGAACGATCAGAAGAGCTTCTTTAAGGCACAAGGAGACTCAAATTAGGGGAAATACGTTTGCCCTCCGTGGACCTACTGCATTTTTAATTCGTCAAAAATATGGCCGATAATGTCCTGGAGTCCGGCCCGCCTTCAGCTAAGAGGCCCAAGCTGTCCTCTCCGGCTCTCTCCGTGTCTGCCAGTGATGGAAATGGTAAATATATTGCATGCATTCGAAAAAACTATAATACTAACTTTCAGTGTGTTTGTGCATGAATTGCTGCTCAGTGTCTGAGGAGCCTGCAGAGTTTCCCTGCAACTTGTGAAACAGAGATGCTACATAATTAATGCATTTAAACGTGAGTGGGTTGGTGGTTTGGTTGAAAACAGAGTCGTGTGGTTAAAGATCTGTGTCGACATGTCGATCTCTAAGAGGAGAAACACGATGTGGGGCCGGTGCTAGCAGCAACTTTCCAGCAGCGGTGTTTTGATGCGTTAGCCTCAACAGGCTAACTAGCTCCGAACTACAACATCCACCTCCAAACAATGGAAGAGTCGAGTCACCCCAGTTTGCTTCAACTTCCCCCGCTGCCTCGCTAGTAAATCAAGTGGAAGCACGAGGGCGCGAGCACGTCGAAAGTCCCGTTTCACACACGCTCCGCGAACAAAGGGACAAAATGCTATTTCCAGAACAGCTTTAGGAGAAAGTAACGGAGCGAGCTAGCTAACGAGCTAGGTTCCTTGCTGGACCGGCTCAGCTGAGCTCGGTAGCTGCTAGCCAAGGAAATAAGTGACGATTAGCGTCACACTGATCACGAATGTGACATTTTTTCTACGTGTTAGCGACTCCTCCTGTGGCCGTGAAGCTAGATATTTTCATGGTCACCAGTTCCGTGTACTTAACGTGTTGTAAACAGTAAAAAAGAAAGCTCTGTTTCGTGAGCGGTTGTGAAACCAGCTAGCTATTGTTCGACACTTCGTCAAAAGTTGCGCTAAACGTCTCAGAGCTGAACGTGCGGCTGCGTGTGAATTCAAAGTGTTTCTGCTTTTTAAACCGAAGCGCAAATTCAATTCAACCGTCGACTCAGAAACGCGGGGTCTTTTCAAGCATTTCGATCGACAGCCTCTACTTTCTCAGTATTGTTCCCCCGTCGAAGCCCATTCTCTTTCAGCCTCCATTGTCTGGAGCTGCACGTCGACCCTGCGCTGCAGTTGACTTTTTTTTGAAAGTCTCCACCAAGGCAGAGCACTCGAACGCCTCTCGTCTGGATTGTGAAATAAAGTATTACTGCAAACCAATGCGTTTGCACATGTTGAGCAAGAAGCTGTAAACTCCTGCCACCATCCCCTTTAGTTTGCATCCTGTTATAAATAGAAACCGAGCCAATGAGTAGTGTGTTTGGGACGAATCTGTAAATCACACTATATCTGTATATATATATATATATATAAAATAGCAGAACAAAAAAGGTCATAGAAATGTGGACTCAGTAGAGATTGGTAGCCACAACCACACCACTGGCTCAACTCCGTGAGAAAACACAAGTTTGAATATCAGGCTTGAAGCATGTTTGAATTCCCTCAATACCTTCAAGTCTAATGCAGCGAAAACGTGAACTGTTAAAGTGGTTTGCAGGATAATTTAGTGAGACATGTCAGTAACCAGCATTAAAAAAATCTAAATCAATCATGCATACAATGTATTTACAACTTTCTGCGTCTTGACGTTTGGAGCATATTCACAAATGGCTTTCCCCTTTTTAATTTGTGGAAAGGACTTCTGATTCCTGTGTTTGTGTCTTGCTCTACAACATAGCTGTACAGTCTACCCAATGCACACACCTCTCTAGGTACTGTAGTGTTTACCCCTCTGTGGCTTCTCACCCTGACCCTACTGCATTCACTCACCATGTTTGGCACTATATCAAACCACAGACTGATGCACGGGAGGCTGTTTGAGACAGTTACTTATGCACTGGCTGCCTATCTATGGGCTCCAGATGGGTGCTTGATGGTTTTCAAACTAATATCTGAGCCGTACATTCAATAAATCTTGGCTCTAAGTATCATATGTAGTACAGATAGTAGATGTTTTGCTTTCCTGAGCTGTGAAGTCGGTAGGATTTTAATACTTCTTCCCCCCGTGTCTAGATTTTGGTTCATTCTTTGACCTGGAGCACGACCTCCCAGATGAGCTGATCAGCTCCTCGGACCTGGGTCTGACCAACGGAGGGGATGCCAGCCAACTCCATACCAGTCTCGGAGGTATCGGAGGAGGGATTGGTTTGGGAGGAGGCCAGGATGCAGCTGCCAAACACAAACAGCTGTCTGAACTCTTGCGAGCTGGAGCCCCATCACAGCAGGGTGGCCCCACTTCCAACAGCAATGCACCTGGGGCTTCCATGGGGATGATGGGGGTTTCCCCGGGTGGACCTCAATCCATGCCCCCCCAGGGCCAGCAGCAGCAACCTGGATTAATGCAGCAGGTTGGGATGGTTGGAGGGATGGCAGCTCACAATCGAGCAGCTTCCATGATGGGTAACCAGAAGGGTAACACTGGACAGCAGGGGCTGATGGGGGGGCAGGTGATGAATGGCTCGCCGAGAATGGGTTACCCTGGCAATGGAGGCATGGGTAACAGTAGTAACCTGTTGGCAGAAACCCTGCAGCAGGGGCCAATGGGACCAGGGGGTCAAGCAGGGATGAGACCACAGCAACCTGGAGCACTGAACAAGGTAATTACACTCAAAGCAGCAGCCAACACACACTTTCCACCTCTTAGAGGCAGCTACATGATGGCAGATTATCAGTTCTGTTAAAACACATTTTAAATTTGAAAACGTAATAATTATCTATTTTATATTATTGTTGGGTGCTTGTTTGTCACAGTCCGCTGCGTTGTGTAGATGCAGAACACGAGAAAGGATATTGCTACTTAAAATCAATGGGTGTGTGTGTGTTGTGAAGGAGGTACAAAAAATAACTATTACCTGGAGAAATTTCTATATATTTATCTGACTGCATGGCATGGATGCTTTTACCCCTGGTTGGCATCACAAAACAGCAGCCAGAGTATTCGTTTGGCGATGTCCTATAGTTAAGAAAAGCAAAAGTGAAATATTAGTATCGGCCACATTTTTAAGCTCAGAGATGTTTCCCTTCAGATGTAGAAAGGAACTGTTTAAAGTTTCTCTTGGTCCTAGAGCCACAGTTAATAAAGCACTTCCTGTTGTTGCTGGTGTTGGAGCAACCATATTGGATTCTTTTAGCTTCTGAAAATACTGTGGTGAGGCTCTGGTTGTGACCAGTAGATCGTGTTTTTAAGTTCATGCACAGAGCAAATAAAGTTGAGGAGACAGAAGTTAAATTGTAATTTTACGACTACAATGAGAAGTAATCGTGAAAGAATAAATACCAATAGTGTTTGGAAAGTGATGTTGTCCTAGAATTGTTTTCTCTGTGACATTTTGAGTCATTTTAAAACAGTCCAATTTGTGTCAAATGACATTTAATACCTCTGACATTTCCTCCTTGAATGTTTGTAAATTGGCTGCTTAAATCGTGCTTTCCTGCTCACTGTCTCTCCTCCTAACTGATTCCCCCCCCTCACCCTCCTGTCCAGATGAGTATGATGGCCAATGCGGGCCCCTATGGTGGTCCGTACGGCCAATCTGCTGGCCAGGGGCTGCCTGGAGCAGGGCTGGGCCCGCAGCTCCAGAATAAGGCAGGCATGCCCAACAATATGGCCAATCAGTTCAACATGGACAAGAAGGGGCCACCAGGTCAAGGCATGTCTGGGATGGTAGGATATTTTTGTTTTTATTTCTCTTTTGTACATGTAGACAAAACTCCATACAGTCTTACAATACTGTAGATTAAGCTTACATTTTAGCTGAAGTCCCTTGAGTGGGTTAAACATAGAACAATACATATTTAAGCAACGCACACACGCCTTTTGACTAGCCATACCTTTTAACACTCAGAGGTAACAAAAGGGAGTCACAGTTCAGATATATCAAGGGAAGACCTACTGGCATTCCTGGATCAGTTACAAGGAAACTACAGTTTCTTACTCTCTCTCACACATTGTCTGTGTCAATGGGACTAATCATCAGCAGCACCAGGACAAATCCTGCAGCGTCAATGGTCCAGATGAAGTTTAACACCTTATAGTGCACATAACGGCGTAGACTACTGAAGGCACGTTCAGTGGGCAATCACAATAATCAACCCTATCCATAAATAGCAACATGTCAACATGTTATTGGGTTAGTCTTGCCAGCAATCTTTTAACTTGGAGACCTGTCTGTACCTACAGCTTTCAAACTACAGACAAGTTATTTGGGGGCATGTTTAGTTATTTGTGTGCGAGAGAGAATTAAAGAGGTAGCCAAACCAGTTTCTGTACCAACAAAAGCCTGAAAAGATGGAAACACTGTGCAGAAAGAAGAATAATAGTGTTTCATCTGCTCGACTGTCATGTGACATTTACGGCCTCCTGTGCGTTTGTGTATATATGAATATCATGGATGTCTTGCTTTTTAATTTCCTTTGAGATTTTTTCCTCTTTGTGTCAATTGTAGTTCAGCTCTTTGATGACAGTGTTGAAAAATTATGAAAATTAGTCAGACCCCTTCCATCAGTTTAATTTTTATCATGGTAGAGACGTGACAGACTGCATGTTGGTCCCCCCCCGACCGACCAGTCATGCCTGCTGGGTTTCATGACATCATCAGAAGGCGGCACACTTTAGGGGGCAAGATTTTAACCAACGTGTCGTCTTAAGTCATTAGGAAATAATGTTGTGCTCATTGCTATTTGGCTTCAATTTAACACAGACTTATTGTAATTTTTTTCAACAGAGAGCAGCTTCAATATAGTTCTGTTTTTAATCACAGTTTTGCATGAAGCGTCGTTTTTAAACAGATATTTGCTTCTTTCTTCACAGAGCACTTAAGTGTTTGATTGTTGAATTATGCATTATTCTTTTCAGTAAAATAAATTTGCTATACATGTATCTGTATTCTCCTGCTGTAAAAGTAAAACATATTGGGAAGAATTGATCATTGAATTGATTAATCTCTTATCTTGCCCCTGATGGTTGTCTAATGGCCATGCCTCCTCTCTCTTCTCAATTACAAGCCCTCTCAGCAGCAGCAACCTGGAGCGGTTGGCGGCGTGTCTGTTGGCGGAGCAGCAGCAGCAGTGGGGGGGCCGCAGGTTGGGCTCAATGTTGTAGGGGCAGGTCCCGGCACAGCGCCTCCTACTGCAGACCCTGAGAAGCGGAAGCTAATACAACAGCAGCTGGTGCTCTTGCTCCACGCGCACAAGTGCCAGCGGAGAGAGCAAGCCAACGGCGAAGTGCGACAGTGCAACCTGCCGCACTGCCGCACCATGAAGAATGTGCTGAACCACATGACTCATTGCCAGGCTGGCAAGTCCTGCCAGGGTAAGTCTGCCGAATTATGCCGATTCTGATACAACGAAGGCTGGTAGGATAACAAAGTTGGAAAAAACTAAAACAAGAATTGGTGCTTAAAGTTGTAATGTATCTGCACAAGTTTTTGTTGTAGTTTATGTCCAACTTTGTCATCCTCCCAGCCCTCGTTGTATCGGAATGAATTATTCTCTCTTGAGGTGGCTGGTCCACCATCATTTTCCTTGCTCCTACTCTCAGTGAATCGCCATCTGGACATAGTTTTATTGAACCAAATGACTCATCCAATAACATTCTCTCTCCTTTTTCTTTCATCCTTTTTCTTGTTTTATGATTTTTCTTCCTACTTCACTCTTCATATTTAAAAATTTCCTTCCTCTTCCCTTTTGTTCCCCACTTCTCTTCCTGTTTGCGATACTTTCTAAATGTTTGTCTTTTCCTCTGCAGTGGCACACTGTGCCTCATCCAGACAGATAATCTCTCATTGGAAGAATTGCACACGACATGACTGTCCTGTTTGCCTGCCATTGAAAAACGCTGGAGACAAGAGAAACCAGCAGTGTGAGTGATTCTAACTGTGTCTATGTGTGTGTCACATTTTAAAATGATAAAGAATCCTGTAACTCCCATTAAAATGCTCGATGGACGACTTGAATTCACAAGTGCTCATCCTTTTGACCCTTTCTCTGTCTGTCTACCGTCAATCCTCTTTCCCCTCTCGTTCCCTTCACAGCGCTCCTCAACAGTGCAGGGGTGGGTTTGGTGAACTCTTTAGGGTCGGGGGTGCCAGGTGGACAGTCCAACACGCCCAATCTGAATCCCCCAAACCAGATTGATCCGAGCTCTATAGAGAGGGCCTACGCTGCGCTGGGTCTCACTTACCAGGGAAACCAGATGCCGCAGCAACAATCGACCAACATGCCAAACCAAGGGCTGCAGGGGCAGCCCGGAATGAGGACTCTAAATACCATGGGTTAGTTTGTTGCTGACCTACTCTTCACCTTGTTCCGATCAAAGTTTCTCATTAAAAGCAACTGTATTCCACAAAGAATGATATTTCCCAATCACAAACCACATTCTTCAAACTTCATAACTTTGTCTTCCCAGGAGCAAACTCTATGGGAGTGAATGGTGGAGTGGGAGTGCAGTCCCCCAACCAGTCTACACTACTGCCAGATGCCATGTTGCACAACAACATGAATGTACAGAGGTATGACTGCTTTTCATTGGTCACAGTTATTAACTTCAGGATACAGGCTTTCTCAAAGTCAAAAATAGTTCTGTGTTGGCTGTAGTCTTACACCTCGTTTCTCTTCTTGTCTGTCGTTTCTCTCAGTTTGATGAATGATAGTTTGGGAAGCTTGGGATCCATGCCCACAGCAACTCCTCCTTCGGCTCCAGGCATGAGGAAGTCCTGGCATGAGGACATTACACAGGACCTCCGTAACCACCTTGTCCACAAACTGTGAGTTTGCTGCATATTACAAGTTTTCCCCCCAAAATCATCATTTGAATATGAGATAAATTTCAACATTGGGCCTCAATTGACTGTTTTTGTGCCTCTATGTGTGTGTTGGTATGTGTTTGCTTGTGGAAGCAGTGTACAGGCCATCTTCCCCACTCCCGACCCTGCTGCACTGAAGGATCGGCGGATGGAGAATCTGGTGGCTTACGCTCGAAAGGTGGAGGGTGACATGTACGAGTCAGCTAACAGTAGGGTAAGAAACCAACAAGTACTGAACAAACAATTAGTAATGTGACACAGCTTTCAATTTTAAGGATAGCGGCAATAAATTGCATTTTTTTATGCGCTTTTGAGATATATCCTTATAACATTGTCCTTCCTCCAGGCGGAGTACTACCACCTGCTGGCAGAGAAGATCTACAAGATCCAAAAGGAGCTGGAGGAGAAGAGGAAAACGCGGCTCCAGAAGCAGGGCATGATGCCCGGTCAAGCTGGACTAGGCTCCCCAGGCCTCCCACAGGGGCCTCCAAGCATGGGACAGCCGCCCATGATGCCAGGGCAATCCCCAAGTAAGTAAACACACAGTTGTTTGTTTAACCTCCCCTCCCTCACACACTTCTTAGTGTACATGGGCACACATACATGCATGTGTACAGTACGCTGGCATGCAAATAACACGTGGAATTTTACTTCTAAACCTTATTCACAATTTTCATTTTCAAATCTTCAGGTGAAATTTTAGTTGATGAAATGCAATAAGAGAGCAAACACTTGTATACCCAGTTTGCCTCACTTTCACATCCCTAAGACATCTGTATTTATTCTGTGATCCCGGAGACAAGATTTGTGATTTCTGTGACTCTTCCCCTCCTCTCAGATGGTCCTCACATCGATCCGTCCATGGTCCGACCAACCGGACCCAATCAGATGGTAAACAGGATGCAGAACCCAGCAGGTACATCTAATAACTACACATTAAACTATTATTAAAGGGTCTTGCGTGAACAGACAGATAAATGTATTGTGTTCATTTTAATTTAGCGATTTGAGATTTGTGCTACTGCCCCTCAGTACAAACACAAACCTTTTCTGTCCTCCGTCTCTTCAGGAATGAACCAGTTTGGGCAGATGGGGATGCAGTCGATGGGTCAGAGGTCGACCCCTCCTCTTGGTTCTCCAATGAACCAGGTTAGTATCACTGTCTGTGCTGTCAAATCATTTTCCTAGAGTAGCACTAAGACCAGATTCCAAAAGTTAAGATGATGTAGTAAGTGCCAACCGGATTGTACAGAATATCCAGAAGAACCATAGTTAATATATGAAGTTCTCATTGACATTAACTACATGTAGATTGCCCTTCAACAGGTCATCTTTATTCAACTGACTGTAAGTTTGTCTAATCTGAGACTTCACATGTCCCCTGACGTCTCATTTCCAGATGGGTATGGGTGCAGCAAGAATGGGTCAGCCCAATGCCACACAGTTACAGAACCAATACCTCCCCCAAGGCCAGTTTCCCGGGTCCAGTCCTGGACATGGTTCTGGTCCTAGTGGCATGAACCAGCCCGGGCCACAGACTTCAGTGCCACAGGTGAGGATTGAGGACTGATGGGTAGTGATGAATAATGTCTCATACAGTTGTTTAATATCTTATCTTATATTCTGCATAAATGACTCCTAACCACTGTGTCCTCACCTCTGTAGCAGAACCAGATGTCAACGCCGCCTTCCCTCCCAGTCAGTAGTCCTGCACCACAGTCTGCCTCTTCTGCTCCGGGCTCTGGGAACCCTGGAGGCTCCATGGGGCCTGGTAGTGCCACCGGTGCTGGGTCTCTACCCAGTTTGCCTCAATCCTCCAACCCCAGCCAGCCCAACTCCTACCCACACTGCCCGTCCATCCGAACAAACTCACCATCACCCGCTCGCAGCTTAACGCCTCAACCTCATCAAACACCCCCCACGTTACCTGGTTCTCAAACCCCACAGCCACACACTCCGAGCACACCTCAGCAGCAGCAGCAGCAGCAACAACAACAACAAACTTTACAGCAGCAGCAGCAGCAGCCGCCATCAGTACAGTCAGTGAATTCTGAAAAGGCCGGTCAGCATCCACAGAAGACGCTTGGGGGTCCGGCTTCCTGTGGCCCCCAAGCAAGTCAGACTTCTTCAGTGCCCAACCAGAACTCTCATGTGCCACCACAGCTGCCCAGGACCCCAGTGAGTAGATCACCCTGCTTTCATCCTCTACAGACACCACATGTTAAACCCTTGTTCAGGGATGCTCTTGTCTTCCCATTTACTCTGGTTAAATGAGCCCTCATTTTGCATTGGGTTCTTGATCCCTGTTACGCTTGAATTTAAGTCTACTTCTCCTTTCCCCTTCTTACTCACATGTAATAATAAAGTAAAAACTATAATTTTTTACATAGAAACCTCAATAAAAAGCAGTGAGTGTGGGAATCAACCTGAAGCTTCCAACTTTCTAAACTTCTAAGCCTTGATCTCTGTCCTTTTGTCCCAGCTATCTGCAAAGCCTTCGCTTACAGGAGATTGTCAGGTATCGTCCCCAGCCTCTGTCAACAGCAGCACTGATGCCAGCTCCCAACCAGCTCCGTCAGACGGCCCTGCTACCAGCCAGGAAGACGTTAAAATGGAGGTGAAGAAGCAGGAGGACGAGGAAGATGAAGGGACTGACTCGCAAGGAGAGGGCAAAGGGAATATGGGAAAGGGTCAGGGTGACGTGAAGAAAGAGGAGAAACCGGAAGTAAGATTCTACACATTGAGTTAATGATTATGTGGAAATGTCCAAATTTGAGTTGATTAGTAGTAAGGTCTGTTTTACAAGTAATCACATTGAGGAGGAAACTATTATACTGACACTTCCGTCTTGTTGTCAGATAAAGAAAGAGAAGCTCTCGTCGGATGGGTGTAAAGGAGAGCCCATGGATACATCTTCGTTCTCGACGTCGTCGTCTGTAACAACAGGTGAAGACAAGAAGCCGGAGGTGAAGAAGGAGCCCAAAGAGGAAGATGATGGGTCAGCATCCGGTACCAGCTCCCCAGCCAGCTCCCAGTGCAAGAAGAAGAGTAAGTTATGAGCCTTCACATGAACGTCAAGTCTCTATCTTCATCCACTCGTCCTGATCTCAACTGTAACTGTTGTTAATGAACGATTGACCATGTCGTCCAACCATCGTGGTTTATTCCCAGTTATTCATTGTAAATAGCAAATCCTGACCCGTAGCCTTGACATGGACAGAAGGTCCATCAGTTACACTTCAAAACTTCTGTCTAAACCAATCCCAACCTTCAGGTGTTAAATGCCGCATGATGAAGTCGGTGGAGTTAGACCAGCATCCATCCTCAGGTCCGGCAGAGAGGAGAACCACTCCTGCCTGTGTTTCCACTTTCTTCTTCTTTCACCTGCCATATAACAATCTCATTTGTTTTCCAGTCTTTAAGCCGGAAGAGCTGCGTCAGGCTCTGATGCCCACGCTGGAAGCTTTGTACCGGCAGGACCCTGAGTCCTTGCCCTTCCGTCAGCCGGTGGACCCCCAGTTACTGGGAATACCCGTACGTATTCGAACTAGTAACAAAACTAACCTGGTAAGGGACTGCACTGGCTGCCATTTTGCTTCAACTCCTCTTAAAACGTAGTTTTTTTTTTTATTGTTTGTTTTCCTTTGTTTTCTCATCTTTATTTTTTTCTGCTTTGTCATAGTTGTCATCAGAATTTATTTCATATTTCTGCTTACAGTACATTTAACCTTTTTAGTTGATTTTTCCAAATTGCATGTCAGAAGTGAAGAAAATGAGATTTCAGAGTGTGATCGAGTGTATTTGTACGTACGTATGTTTGTGTGTGAAGTTGTGTTCTCTTTTCTGAAACTTCTTGTCATTTGTAAATCAAAGCAATGACTTATGAACTTTGCCTTACTTTGAAACTATAGTAAAGGTCAAAGTCAATGTTATCGTACATGAAAATCAGATTTTGAAAAAACATGAAAACCTAGTAACATTTGACAAACATTTCAGCTTTTAGTGCAAGTTGACTTAACTTTAAACGTATCCCCCTCCACCAACTCACAAATTATAAAAACCTAATCAACAACACAATATTACCGGACCCATTTTGCCTTACTGGTAAATCATGGATTGTCTTTAATAGCTTTCCAAATCCAAAAAGGAGAAACCACATTGGGACAGTCAATAGAAAGAACAGTATTTGCTCTCAACTCTAAATGATTCAATTGCTTTCATTTAAATACATAATTTATCATGTTTGACTTTTACCTTTTGTCATAAAGTTTTAGCTTTTAATTTGACCTGCATTTTTTATTTTGTAGTTTTCATCCTCGTGTTCCATTGCTAGCTTTCTAGTTCAGTTCCTCACCAGTAGCAGTAGTAGTGTTGATGTTCATGTGGGCATTGTATAGAGGTGGGACAGTAACTTTACCCTCACTGCATTCAACTCATGCGGAAAAAGAGCATTTGATTAGACCACTCATCTACTTGCATAAAATTAGAAATCCTGATTGTATCTATAACAGAGTGACTGTGTCGGTTCTTTCACCGACTTCTATCATGTGAGGTTTTGATAAAGGCCATTTTTCGAGCAGTGATGAGGTTATTGGCTCTCCTCTCCTTCAGGAACCTCCACAGTCAAGTGATGCAACTTTCCACCGTTGTACAATTTGTATGACGCCATTTTCAGATAAACATCAGGCCCCCTTATTGCAAAGTAAAGTTACTCCCCACCCATTGAAATACTCTGATATAAATTTGTGTCTGTAGGTTGGTAATGCTTAAAGTGAGTGGTTCCATTCAGAGATGAGGGTCTGTTTCCTGACTCTCATTGTCACAGTGACAAAGGGATGGACCCTGCTCCTTTTAAAGTCACGATTCCCCCTTTTTATCTGAATCTCCAAAAGGCCTTTTCTTTTCCTCGCCCTCTCCTCTGCTGCTTTTTCAAATGATATTGTCTTTGGAAGCGAAGCAGAGCGCAGACGACGGGAACAGAAAAGCAACTTGGAGGCTCAACCGCCCCTCTTACATTTGCTTCACACTGTTGGCTTTAACTCCGTCATCATATTGCTCCTCGCACTGCTGCCGTTGTTAACGCCAACTGCTATGTTGCTGAAAACAGTGAATCTCTGTCTGCCTGTTGCTGTTGCCACTGCTCTGTTCTTCTTGGTTTTGCACCCTGATCAATACCCAGGCCTGAAAGCTTTCTTTGCTCCCAAACCTCAGCAGTGAATCATTCCCGCGGCGGTCAAACAGTGTTAATCACTTTGTGGTGGAAATAAGTTAACGTACTTGTTTGAAACTAAACCCCGCCTTGTGACCCTGTAATCATTATTTATCAGTGTGATCGCATGAAATGCACCTGAAGCCAGGTTTTAATGGTTTGACTGTGGTTGCAGGGGACTGGGCAGACTGGTGGTGTTCGTCTGGTCCCCGCGGCACATCTCAGATAGGGACTTTAACTGTAGGGTGCAAAGCGGAGAGCTGGAGGGCAGAAGTTGTCATGTCTCTCTGTTTGCACGTGAACCTTCTTCTCTGCAGCGCTCAACAACATTGTCCCCCTGCACCCTCTTCTCTCCCTACTCTGGTCCCGCCTGGTCATCGATGACGCCTTCATCAACCCCTGACGGCCACAACGCTGATGATGACGATACTCTTCCTCCTTTTCTCTCTTATCCTCTTCCCTTGGACGGCCAAACTGTTCCACCCTCTTCTCTCCCTCCTCAACTTTCTCTTGACCCTCCACTTGAATCCGGATTGGCCTCGTTCCCATCCTAGGACTACTTTGATATTGTGAAGAACCCCATGGACCTGTCGACCATCAAGAGGAAGCTGGACACGGGGCAATACCAGGAGCCGTGGCAGTATGTCGATGATATCTGGCTGATGTTCAACAACGCCTGGCTCTACAACCGCAAGACGTCGCGCGTGTACAAGTACTGCTCCAAGCTGGCTGAGGTGTTTGAGTCGGAGATCGACCCGGTCATGCAGGGCCTGGGATACTGTTGTGGGAGGAAGGTGAGGCAGCACTAGGCGTTTAGCTTTTTTTTACATTGTGTAGGTGTAGAAACAGACATTAAATATTCCCATCAGTGAACACATGCTTTTTTATTATCAAGCCAATTTCAAGTCATGATTAAGTTGTTAAAGAAGAGTTTGACATTTTTAGAAATTAACTCTCGTGGTAAATTTTAAACTACAAACTCACGCTACCTAACTTGACTAAACTTTACTTCCAACGTGTAGAAATAAGTGTTTATGGTTTTGGGCTAAGCTTCACTAACCACCTGCTGACTGTAGGTTTATATAAAAAGATATTTTAGCATTCAAGATAAAGTTCCAACTATGAATCATGTATGACGGATGTAATATGTTCAGTTCCTCGCCAGTTTTAAAAAACTGTTTCTTTTTGTGTCTTTTCTCATTGCAGTTTGAGTTTTCCCCTCAAACTCTATGCTGCTACGGAAAACAATTATGCACCATCCAACGTGATGCTGCGTACTTTAGCTACCAGAACAGGTAAGGGCTTTCGAGACGTTAGACCACAAGCATGTAAAAGTATCACACTAACAGTATTCACAAACTATTATTGAAATTTCCACATTTTGCAGCCAATGAGATCAGCTTCTTTGTGTCTTGTTATATTTTGCACATTATATTTAAGTATATTTCCCACAGCATAGCAACTTTTAACCAGTGCGATCACAGATTAGTTTTGATTTGGCTTCAAATATCCTGGCTCCATCTCCATTCTTCGTTTTAATTTTCATTATCATTGTCGTCATTCATAAAGTGGGCTCCTGTCTTCTTCCTCAGCAGCTAGTCTTTGTTTCTGGCACAATACTTTTCCATGACACTGTTTAATATATGCGGGGGGTGAATCCCTGCTCACCACATGAAGAAAGGTTCCCACTTTATAAATGAACAGGAAGGATGATGGGTCTCTGTTGCTCTACCATTTATGTATTTTTCCTCATCCACCCTTTCATGTATGAAGACTCGTATCCTCGCTCCCTCCCTCCTCCACAGCTCCTAGTGGAATCTCATGTTGCTGTAATGTTGTTGTTGTTTACCACTGGACGTCTGACGCTAATCTTTGCTTTGCCTTGGCTCTCTGTCCTCTGTTGGTTGTTGTTAACATCCTGTCCGTCCTTCCCTCCTCCATGTCCTCCCGCTCCCTCTCTGTCTCTACATTGTCTCCGTCTGACCTGTAACGATTTATTTCACGCTTTTTTAATATTCATTTTGACCCCCCCCCCCCCCCCCCCCCCCAACTCCCTTTGCCCCCTTCCCCTCTCCCCTTCTCTCCCTCCTTTTAACGCTTGTGATGTCTGCATTGGCCTGCTTTGGTGTGACCAATCATCCACTCCAAAATTTGCGTGCAAAATCAAAACACCCGCCAACACAAAAACCCTGCATCACGATTGGCTGCTTCCGCCTGGCGACGACCTACCTTGCCCTCTGCCTCCTCCTGTGTGTCCTGCCCTGTCCTGATTGGCGGCTGCTTCTTCGTGCCCTCTCTGTGATTGGCTGTGATGATGACGATCGGTGTAGTTCACCACAATATGGGCTTCTTGCTGACAGGTACCACTTCTGTGAGAAGTGTTTCAATGAAATCCAGGGTGAGACCGTTTCCCTTGGGGACGACCCCGCTCAGCCTCAGACGTAAGTACTCATCGCCTCCTCCTCTAACACACAGCAGACTAAAATGTCATATATAAAATTTAGTTTCTCAAGTCGTGTTTCTCCGGTCCTGCATGTGTGCTGTTAGAAGTGTCAGTAAATGTCTTTGTTGTTCTAAAAATCTTCTTATTCCATAGTCTTGACAGTATCGTATGTATTCAGCTTGTATCAGGTTGTAGTAACTGACCCACCGGCAGCTCAGTGAACTATCCGATGAAAGATCACAAATAGTTAAATTTTTTTATTGATTTTGTTTTATCTGGCAGGTTGAATTTTAAGCCTTTAAATACTGAAAACTTTTTTGGAGTCTTAAAAGACAGAAGAAACATTAAAGCAGAGCGGCAGATGTAAGATTTCCAGACTTTTAACTTCTATTTCCAGCTTTAAAATCAAGTCAAGATATTACCACTGGTTGTTTTTATCTTTCTGACGACATTGTATTGTAAATTGTTTCTGAAGTAACAGCAATAGGCTAAAATTGATGGAGTTCCCCTTTTTAAAAAACATGTGCATTCCTTTGTTTCAGTATTTCAGACATCCATCTTAGAAAATATAAGTTAAATCAACAGATTTCTATTTCTTATCGTAAATGTGCTCTTACTGTTTACTTTACCGTGGTGTGTCGGTTACAGTATTTTTGTTTTTCTGATCTTTCCCACAGGTCTATCAGCAAAGAGCAGTTCCAACGAAAGAAGAATGACACACTTGATCCAGAGTTGTACGTCCCCGTAACATTTTAACTTCCTTTTTCTTTGTCGTGACCGTGTGGCTGTTATTGGTGAATGAGTGCTGTGAGATAAAAGACGTTATATTCCATGTGTTATAAATGTTTTGGCAGTAACTGTGTAGCTCCTGTCGAAGAACAAACGATAACATTGTGTCTCCCTTTTGTCTTCTCTCTGCTTCAGGCTTGTGGAATGTATTGACTGCGGTCGTAAAATGCACCAGATCTGTGTCCTGCATCATGACACCATATGGCCTTCAGGGTGAGCCAGCTATACATTCCAAACTGTACATTATGTTACATGAGCACGTGGGTCTGGAAAAATGAATTTTGCCTTTTGTGTTTCTTGATTCTTTCTTCACTGAAGCTTTAAAATCAGGAAAAACATCATGAAGGTGCAGAAAATATGTCTGAAACATGTGAAGGCACATTTCAGTGTAGCTGTTGATGTTTCTGTCTCAAGAAAATCACAGTTTCAACATGTTGAGGAGCAGTTTGTAGAAAAAGTTTAGAGTTTTGATTTATTCTGTCAACGATGTGTCCTTGAGCTTGAGTGAAAAGCGAGTCTTAAAGTTTGATTTCCCTTCATGTGGGGTCTGTTAGTAATTATACGTGACTACAGACTCATTTTATCATTTGAGGAAGAAACAACTGACATTAAAGAACAAAATGTCTCTTGATTAATGCCATTTTATCACTGTCACCGGTGCTTATTGTGACAGGGCAGATGGTTTCCTGCAAATTGTATTGATTTGTTTGTTTCTTCCCCAACTACAGCTTCACGTGTGACAGCTGCCTCAAAAAGGCGAACAAGACACGGAAAGAGAACAAATACGCAGCTAGAAGTAAGTGGACACTTTAACACCATCTACACATTTTCCAATTTTTGATGAAATGGCAACAATTTAAAAAAGGAGCTGGACTCAGAAAGTGAACCTGGTGTGATCTAAATCGCTCCCCCAGTGAAAAAGAAACTGCAGTAAAGCTGTTTTTTATGATAGCCAATCAGATGGGACAATAATTAAACCGAAATTAAAAACAGATAAAGCTGATAAAATGTTGACGGTTCACATACCAAAGAAAATGAGTACAGGGTACAAGTCTTGTGTTATATGACCACTTCCCTTCACAAGGCCACCAGTATGTTGACATAGCAGACGGAATGAATGATAATTTGTCATTAATCAAACACCTTTTCTTGTCTCTTCATAGGACTTCCGCAGACCAAGCTGGGGGGTTATCTGGAGTCGCGCGTGAACGACTACCTCAAGCGACATGGCCAACCTGAATCTGGAGATATCACCATCCGGGTCGTCCACGTCTCGGACAAGGTGGTGGAGGTCAAGCCAGGCATGAAGTCCAGGTAGGAGGTTCAACCTGCTGCTGCCGATTCTGTGCATGTGGTGGAAGAAGCTCCTTGGAACAGATTTAGAATCGTGAATTATTTATACCACAACCTCATGGGAGGTTGTTAAAGGGGAGTATCTGGTGCTTATCAAGTTTGGGTGTACGTGCTTTCAAGAAAGTCTGGACCCAATTGTGCGGACATTCCCTAGAGTTGATTTCTATAAATGGCTTTAGCACTAGTGTGTCCTCATGTCTTTGTCTCATAACTCCATTAAGAATGAGATGAGTTGTGTCTAGATCTGATTGAAGCTTAACGAGTGATCATATTATAGATTTACTTTAAGGGAGTAAAGCAAATCAAATGACTTTTCACAAAGTGGTAAAGATGGAGATAAACACCAGTAGGTCACACATTAAGTTTGATAATTATGAGCTGGTTTAAAGAGAAGGGAAGAAGTGATGATGACCTTTCACAGGTGTTTTAGCTGACCCTGCTTTTTGCTGTCTTTTTTTAAATCCAGGTTTGTGGACACTGGAGAAATGTCGGAGTCCTTCCCCTACAGGATGAAAGCCTTGTTTGCATTTGAGGACATCGACGGAGCAGATGTGTGTTTTTTCGGCATGCACGTCCAAGAGTACGGCTCAGACTGCCCGCCTCCCAATCAGAGAAGAGTGTACATCTCTTACCTAGACAGCGTGCACTTCTTCAAACCTCGACACCTTAGGACGGCTGTCTACCATGAGATCCTGCTGGGCTACCTGGAATATGTCAAGAGGCAGGGGTAAGAGCAGAGTTTAGATCTTCGGAAGCAGGTGGATGAAGAAGCAAGTCAGCTAACTTCTTTACAATAGCTTCAACTGATGAATGTCTCCCTGTCCAGGTATACAACGGGTCATATCTGGGCCTGTCCACCCAGTGAAGGGGACGATTACATCTTTCACTGCCATCCAATGGACCAGAAGATCCCCAAGCCAAAACGCCTGCAGGAGTGGTACAGGAAGATGCTGGACAAGGCTGTGGCTGAGCGCATTGTCCATGATTACAAGGTAAGACAAACTGTTGAACCAGCAATGTGATTGAATGCATTCATCACCAACCACCAAGACCTTCATGGACCCAATGCACATTTTATTCACTGTCTGTTCTGATGCTTTCAGTTAAAGCCACATGTTCAGGCACTTTCTATTTGAAATTCAAACATTCATTTGAACCGTAATGACCTGTTCAAATTCAACATATGCAGCCTAGAAGCACATCAGACCATCTGCAGTGGTTTCCGTCATGATCCAGCAGAGGGCACTCTGTTTCAACTTGTTGTATTTCATGCCCTCATGTCTTATCAGTAAAGTAAAGCTCCTTTTCCACTGCTAAAAACCAGTGGAACACCTGTCAACATCTGGCTTCTACCAAAGATCATATGACATGTAACGGGTTCTTAATTGTCATCTCAAGGTTATGTTTTGTGAATGACATCAACAGTGAGTGTTTAACGGGTCTGTC
>NC_084960.1:3626518-3754018 GCF_949316205.1 Platichthys flesus
CAAATATAAAGAAAGCACATTTTTACCTGGTGAATTCATAATCTGTCTGAAACGACTTGGGGGTATTTCACATTCAGCACAAACATTCACTTGCCCAGGGTCAAAGGTCAAAGGTCACGGTGGCCTCACAAAGTAAGTTTATGTTTTCTTGAACATCTTATGACATCTTAAGATAAGTGTGAGGGAATGTCTTCAAATCTGGTGCAAACCTTCACTTGCACTCAAAAATAATCTGATTAGAATTTTGGGCCTGGGGTCAAAGGTCAAGGTCACAGTGACCTCATTATACTGTGTTTTAGTGGTCAGAGGGTACAGTGACCTTTAAATGAAAGAAAGTATGTATACACAGAAAAAATCTAAAGATGTGAGATCGGTCGTTATTCTCGTAAAAAGTCAAAAATGTCCGATTTAAAGCACCTGTCCAAAAAAAAAAACAACAACCCGGAAGTAGTATGTGAGTAGTGGACCGTCGGTTTCCGGTGTCGCTGTCTCTCCTGACCCCGGCTCCAGCAGAGCTTCTCCTGAAGACACAACACTGCTCTTCATTTCTGAAACGTAGGTTTGACTTGTGTGTCCTTCGCCGTGTGTACTTGTGTGTTTGTCTCCGTGTTGTCCCACAGTTTCCTTGGTGTTTTGTCAGCGAAGCTCCCTAAAGGTCAGCGCCTGCCTAGCCCTGCGGCTAGCTCGTTAGCACGCTAAGCTAACGAACCGACCATGGGATGTGTGACTTTCCCGTTGGAAGACAGTCGTTATCTAAGCAAACAGGGACGTCGGTGTGTGTCCGTTGTGTTGGTTTTCTCCTCTGCGGTGCTGGTGCTCACACAACAGTGGTTGAGTATCGTCGGGAACAGGGAACCACGATGGATAAGCGGTGACATGTCCATGCTAGCTAACGTCAGGCTGACACTGCAGCAGAGAAGCTGTCTGTAAACATCTGTGTTCTAAACACTTAAACGGATTAAGGAGACGTTAATTCTCTCTCTCTGACTTAAAGATGGTTGTCATATTTCCATTTCCTTATTTATAGCCCCTGATCTAAATATGTGTAGCTCTGTAGCTGGAGGATAAATATTGTAGAAGAATGAAAACTGGAATCCATGATGAGGTTATCACGGCACATAGGTTTATCTGTGGCTCCCAGCAGTTTAATCAATCAATCAATCAATAAATAAATCACATTTTACTTGTAAAGCCCATATTCACAAATCAGTTGGTCTTACAGAGTTAAGCAAACTGGGACATCTTCTGTTTTTAATGGTCCACATGAGTTAAACTACCCAAAAGACTATTAACAGGGGAAAAAAGCTGAGATGTTAAGATAAATGTGTCTTTCGTAACACTGTTTTGTGTTCTCTCAACCCCACACTCATTCATCCACCTCCCACCAGTCACTACTATCGAATCAGCCCAATGTAAAGATACATGCCTCTGTTTTCCTTCTCCCAGGTGCCAGGGTGTCCCCCCTCTCCATGTGTGGTGCCTAATGGGCGGCTGGTCTCGCAGTGCTGTGCTGGAGCTTTACCGCTCGCTGCTCCGCGCGGGCCGCCACCTTCAGTACACCGACCGCAACTACTATCGCCGCGCTGTGGCTCGCGAGTTTCGCCGCTGCCAGGACCTGACGGTACCCGAAGACAAGGAGGACGCGCTGAAGAGGGGCCAGTTCTTCCTCAGCAGCCGATTGGGTGGGCTTATGTAGGTGGAAGGGGCCAGAGGTCGTCCGCTGGAGGGTTTAAAGGTCGTCTGGAGGCTCATCTTCCAGGTGGGTGGACTATAAGAACAACTGCCTGTGTCATCAGTGAAGCTTTTAGATCTGAAACGTTCTGTGTGTGGATGTAAGATGATTTTTCGTTGTGTAGGATTCCCGATCTGTGTGTTTACTCACTGACTTTACTTCAGGAACTCAATGCTCCTGCAGATTAAGCTGGCTGTCTAAAGTGTGTGTATGCATGTGTAATATTTGTATACTTCAGAAAATGTTTGCCTTTTCTGTCCACCTTTCTGACTCTCTTACCTTGTGTTCTTGTCAGTGGCAGGATGGCGGGGGTGAATGGAGACCGTAAGGGGAAGAAAGATGACAACGGGATCGGCACAGCCATTGATTTCATGCTCTCCAATGCTAAGCTTGTGCTCGGAGTGGGAGGAGCAGCAATGCTTGGCATCGCAACACTCGCTGTCAAAAGAGTAAGTCAGGAAACATTTATCTCCCCACCCCTCAGTCCCTTGTGCGATGGTGGGAAAAAATAACTCTTACTTCAGCTTCCGTACCAATATGAACAATGTGCACACATTTCTTTGTTGTACAGATGTATGACCGTGCCATAAGTGCTCCCACCAGTCCCACCAAGATGGAGCATACAGGACAGAGAAGCTGGGAAGAGCCAGCCTGTATGGGTTCGTCCCCACGGGTACTGAACCACGGCATGAAGTCCACGGTTAGCAGGTCCCTACAGTCTCTGCCCACCTCGTCACATGCTTTTGAACCGGGTGAGGAAAACAAAGTCGGCTACTCTTTAAAACAGATGTGACCTTTGACCCTCTTCATTGTTGAAATGTCAGTGAGTAGCCATTTAATTTATTTTACTTCAGTCCGCTGCCATTTAAGATTTATCTTTTATCTGTTTACAGACAGCCTACTGGGACAAATCTTGCTTTTCCTTTACAGTGGGTGATGGCTCTATGTTCTGCTGTAGTTAGTCACCTGGCTGTTTTATATTAGTTTGACCTATGGTAGTTGAACCTTGATGTTTTAATAATACCTCAGGTAATTGATTTAGTCTCTGTAGATTGCATCTTTACCCCTTGCCCCCTCCTTTTAAAGGTCATCAGCCCCTTTTACACAACCTGTTCAAAGTGTGAATGCTTACTTTGACGGTCTGTATTAAAGGTACAAACACAGAATCTGTGTGTAGTTAGTCGGCCTACTCACAGGGTTAAAATGATGTCTTTGTAGAGGGGAGAATCAAAATGGTGGGACAAAATCAGACGCTGCTGTGCTACACATCATCGGTGTCAGTATGAAGAAGCAAAAGTGGTATAATGGGGTTATAGCTGTCTGTGTCAAAGTGGTCATTGTCTGAGAAGAGGGAAGATCACAAAATTCTGCTGCTCTTTTAACTTTGAGTCGCCTCTTCCCTCTTCAGACTGTCTGCGCAGGGCTGTGGGTCGAGCTGCTGTGGGAGGCAGCGGTGCCACTCAGTCCGATCTGCTGCGGGCCCGCATGCGTTTGTCTCTGCAGGAACATCTGTGGGAGTTCTACCGGAATAATGTGAACATTCCCACTGATGAGCAGACTACGGCCAGGAGGGCGGCGCTGGACATCTGCGCCGAGCTCCGAGTGTTTCTTCACGCCAAACTGCCTGACATGCCGCTCAGAGAGATGTACCTGAGTGGAAGTCTGTATGACGAACTGCAGGTAAGAGGTGTCACACATTTTAATATTAAGCTTCAGCTTCTTCAAGCATATTGATTTTATAAAAAATAAAAAAATATGGGGAGAGAGTGGCCTAGGGGATAGAGCGGGTGTTCTGCAACAAGAAAGTTGCCGGTTCAAATCCCACTCTCCCATCTGCATGCTTAAGTGTCCTTGGCAAGATACTGAACTCCTAAAATGGCCCCTCATAAATGCTGAGTGTTCTAAAAATGTAAGTCGCTTTGGACAAAAGCGTCAGCTAAATGATATGTAATGTAATGTAATGTAATAAAAAATGTTTTTTCCTCCATCATCTAGGTGGTCACAGCAGACCACGCCCAGCTTATGGTGCCTCTAGTCCTGGAGAAGAACCTGTGGTCGTTCATCCCTGGAGAGGACACCATCATGAACGTCCCAGGTTTCTGGCTCGTCCGCAGGGAGAACTTGGAATATTTCCCACGAAATAGCAGCTACTGGGACCGCTGCATGGTTGGAGGCTACCTGTCCCCGAAATCGGTCCTTGAGGTCTTTGACAAGCTTGTGGCTGGCTCCATCAACTGGCCAGCTATAGGAAGTGTTCTTGACTACGTCATCCGTCCCGTGGTTCCGTCAGAAACACTGACCCTGGAGGTGCAGTACGAGACGGACAGGAAGTTGTATGTGGACTTCTTACCTTTACTCGTGATGGAAGATGGAACCTCACTAATAGCTAAACCACATCGGCTTGCAGCAGAGCGCCATGAAAACCTGTGGCGGCAGAGCTTCCGTGTGCCTGAGACGGCGCGGCTCAGGGCTCTGGATCAGGAGGACGGAGGCTGCCGGTGCGCCTGCCTGAAAGTGGCAAAGGCGATGTGCAAACTTAACCCTGCGCTTAACCGTCTGAACGCCAGCCAGCTCACCAACGCCATCTTGCTGTTGAGCGAGAAAGAAGGTGACTGGACCCTGGAAGCATTGGCCGATCGCTTCCTCCAGCTGCTACGAGCGTTAGTGGGACACCTAGAGGCCGGGAGGCTGCCATGTGCCCTCAACCCTAAAGTTAACTTATTCTGTGAGCTGACGGAACAGGAAGTGGATGAGCTGGGGTATACTCTCTACTGTGCTCTCTCAGATCCTCAGGAGCTGCTGAGAACTGCTGTGGCAGAGCCACCCCCTCCCTGACTCACTAGTCAACTGTCAGAAGTCAACCGTACCAATATGTGGTCAATGGTGACCTCGAGCCAAGAAGAGGTTCCTGGAAAGAAACATCTGCATGGAATAAACCTTTCTCCTTAAAAACAGTCTCTTTAATTTCTAAATGTTCTAAATGCCTCTTCACAAACATCTGAGAGAACACGTGATTCACAGACTGTTTGTGGGGTGATCATCCAAGTATTTTAATCTCAGAAAAAAATTGAGGGTTCCCTGGAACTCATGGCTCTCAGCAAAGTATTACGCATTGTATTAATGAAGCAAAGAGTAGCCACACTGTTAAGCCCTCTCACTCTGGGATGGAGGGACTGACCCCCAGCTGGATTGATTCATATATAGCTGTCTGTATCAAATGTCAGATTTCAGCTTTTTTTTTAAACGGTTGGAGTTATAGGAATAGCTTCACGTTATGGTCACTGTGGTAGTAGCGTTGATGGGTCTGTGCCACTGTGTCGAGGGGTAGAATGTAATCTTGATTGTGTGTATGACATCGCAAAAGCTAATAAACTGCTGATCAGCCTGAAGGACTCAACATTCTTGAGTTAAAGAGACGAGTTGAGGTTCGGTTCCCCCTCGGAAATCAGATGTGTCTCGCATCATTAATACAGTGGCCGTACTGACGCTCTCCATGTTTCCAGGGATAAGTGCAAACAGACATTAGGCTGTTTTGAATGTCTGCAGCTGGCATGTGTTTGCTTCCTTATCTAGAAATCAAACGGGTGAATATGACTGTTTCTAATTCAACAATAATCTGATGTAAAACTGAATCTACTTCCAGAAATGACACACAAGCACTGATAGAAGTAAACGATTTGTTGTCCAATGAGGAAACATGAACAGAAGTACAGCATCACCATTTTGTCGGTGTCACTCGGACGTGAACAGAAGATGTTTCCATGTGACTGTAACACAGAGCTGCTCTTTGTTTGCCGAAAAGTTGGGTTTCTCTCCCAGTCTCATTTGTTTCTCGGGTGCACAGGTCTCATGCTTTATTAGCGTATTATTTTGTATGTATTTCAATCACAGGTTATTTTGCACTGTCCAGTTGTTCTGGAGTAGATCTGAAACAAAGTTGTGCAGAGGTGTTTCTGTGCGACGCTCTAAGTGCTGTTTGTTTTCTGGTTTTTGCTTTAATTGACATTTCAGTTGAGATCATGTGGTACAAATTAAGACCTCCAGGGTGGGCTGGGTCTTTGTAGCAAGCGAGTTAACTTCTGGAGACGCTTTTTTTTATAGAAACTATTCCTCGACAGCATCAGAAATCCATGACAGGCAACAAACTTGTCGTCAACCTGCAGGAGAAGAGTGTGCGTTTGTCATCTGGTCAATTTGCCTCAGCATGAACTGTAGCTGGGGAGCCTGTCGGACCTTGTTTGTGTGCATACCTGTGCACATTAAACCCTGATTAGGTGTGTGTGTATGTACTGATCTGGCCCAGTGTGTTGCAGTAGGTGGCCAGACGTGGATTAGTGCTAAAAAAAGCCGAGTACCGTTTGTCTGCTGTAGCTACAACACATGACGCACATCAGCTGGGCCCACGTCTACCGTCGGGCTGCTTCTGTCTGTAGGTTAAAAGGTGCTAATCTAGAATATGATCTGATTGGAGGAGGATCTACTAAAGTTGTATAACACGAACTCTGCTGGATTAGCCTGGTTCCTCTCTGCAGGAGACAGTGGGTGGGGTGAAGACAAACAGCTGCCACAGGGACAGGTGGAGTTTGTCGCTTCGCTCTCGAAATTAGTGCTCAAAATGTCCAAAAATAATCACAGGGCTGCTCTTTGTTCTCACTTTAAGCCTTAGAATAAATCAATAAAAAAAAAAATGCAGCGATATGGAGCAATTGTCCCTGGAACCCTCCGTTTGTATAAAATAAAGTGGAGGGATTCTGGGGTTGTTAATACTTCTGTTGTGCATTCAGTTAAAATACTCAATAATGGGGAAATATTTTTGTATCATTGTACATTTATAACCAAAAAGAGTCAATTATTTATTAGCACTGATTCAATTCTACATGCATCACTTGTGCTTTGTTCTGGATATACGGAGATATCATCTACAGTAGCTCTTCTTTGTGTGCATATTAAGAGTCGTCCTCCACAGACCTAGTTTATGCTACAAATTACTACTGTACTAATGTAAGGGGAGTCACTGTGCCACATGTGTAACGTTATTGTAAAATAAAAAACCCAAAGTAGACGACTACCTCTACCTTGTGGAGTTCATACAAGTCATAAGCTGTGTCGCATGCTGTGCTTTTTTTCTTTGGGTTCAGCTCTGAAGTAGAACTGTGCAGCACTTTGTAAACGGCTTCATTAAATGTTACCAATGACAAGTCTGGATGGTCCAATTAATTATTAAGTTTTTATTCAGCGGGATTTGGTCATAAAATTCACATTGGTGTGTTAATAAGAAACATCCTGAGTTATGTTCAGTGTGCACAAACAGCTCCCAGGTGTATTTTGAAATCTAATTTGGTTCAGTTTATGTCTGGGAGTTTTTTTGTTTGTTTCCTGGAAGCATTACAACAATGAAATAGTGCAAAAGACAACAAAATGCAAAGCTCTGGGTGAATCCAGTCGTAAAAACATCACGTTAAAGCTAAAGAGGAAATGGTCATTCATGTTGCATCTATACTGGGAACAACCAGTTTCATTTAAACCAGGTGTTTCTAAGCAGATACGAGACATTTAAGTGACAAGTCAAACAAACACACTTTTGATCTAATTATTAAAGTCAAAACAACCCGACTAACGACCAGTGACACTCTTCATGCGTCGCTCTACATCTACTTGGCAGGAGCGAACCCGACGCGATCCACGTTCCTGTCGAACACCGTGTAGTACTTCCCGATGAAGACGTCTCCCAGGATCCACAGGGGCCCAGCAGGAGGCGGGATATCCATGGCCATGAAACCCGACAGACAGATGGATGAACCTTTCTGGGACTCCTGCAAATAAAAGCATGAAAAAGGTGCTTGTTATCAAAGTCAATGATTCCCAGTATCAAAAGTAACTTTTCTAATCAAGCTATGAGCGCCTCCATGTGAGAGAGGCAGAGTTAAGTACAAGTGACATCATACTAAAATTATCCACAACAAGTGACAATGATAGTTGATAGTGTTAGATGTGTTAAGCCTGCAGATAGTTGACTCACTGTCACCTCATGATACTGGCTCCAGGCCTGAGATCAGCACATTAATCTAAATACTCTGACCTCCTCACCCTGTCTGGGGCGCTCTGCCTCAGGGGTCTGCTTTAATGCATATCAATACACTCCATCTACTGAGGATGAGTGAATTTGGTTTGTCGTTAGTAAATCTACCTTCATGATATAATCCTCTCCTGTCAAGTTGAACATCTTCCCTCCGATGTTGAAGGACACGACGGGGAGAGATGGAATCTTCTTGCAGTCGATTAAATACTACGAGGGAGAGAGAGAGAAAGAGAGAGAGAAAGAGGATGTGCTTATGTTATCTTTCCGAACCAAATTGAAAATCAATAGTTTTGCATTTTCCCCCCAAACTTTACCTCTCCCATTATCAAGGGCAGAGCTCCGATGGCTCTGTGCAGCGCTCGGACTTCCTGTCGAGGACCAACAATCAGGGACGTCCCCGTGTCAACGATGGCCTGGCAACCCGTTTTGCAGAGAGTCAGCTGAGTGCCGACTTCAACTCTGCAGGAGGGAGACAGAGATGAAGCCAGTTGAGTTGATGCATCAGCCTTTAAGAGCAACCCACAGGTTTAAATGAAAAACGGAAAAGAAGGTGCGTAGACCGAGGCCATTTTAGAAAAGGTCACAGTTCCTCATAACAAAAAGGAAGCCACACACACACGAGTCTCCTACCCGTCCATCTTAATCTGCCAGTAGGCCTTGCGTGTGACGTTCACATAGTGCAGGTCTCCGGTGTAGTACTGAGGATCTGTCCCACCCAGGATCAGCTCTCCTCCCACTGCTGCTGTGGCATCTCTGAGACACAAGTTGGAAAGTTTGAAAAGGTGCACTGGGTATAAACTGCAGGAGTTGATTTGTTTCCTTGTGTCAGAAAACCACCTGCTAATGTAGAATGAGAAGATGTTCTGAGGCAGCAGCTTGGCAGCCATGGCAGAGTCAAACACCGGTTTGACTTTGTCTACGGATATGGACGGGTAGCCCATACCCAGGACCCCATCGAACCGCGCCACAGCAAACGTGATGCCCGGCTGCTTCGTCGCTTCGGCAAACTGCTGACCGGGAACCGACAGACCTGCGAGCTGCAAGCAGAGGGAGAAGGAGGCAGAGAAATATCAGAGCCCATCGAAAACAAAACAAGTCTCGTGATGAAGGGGAGAGTCTGGAGCTCACAGAGACGGTGTCCTCGCTGATGTAGCCCGTCAAGCTGCCTCTGCCGTACTGGATGGAGAACTCGGTGCCGTTCTTCACAAACGTGCTGGACTTCTTGGAGTAGTAGCGATGATGGAGCCCTAACGAGAGAGGAGAGAGGAGACTGTGAAGGTGACGTGCACATACAGTCCGTGCACGGTGCGCTGAATGACACACTCACAGCAGGCCACGTCGTAGAGGTTGCAGTGGATGGAGGGGACCCACAGGTTGGAAGAGCCGGTGTCAAACAGCACGCTGAAGCGCTGTGGGGGGGTGCCGATGCCGATCTCCCCGTAGTACTGAGCCTGGGGACAGTTTAACAACATCACACATCCTGTCCTTTCACAGCAGACTCAGGTCAGGAATGCAAAGGTGTAACTGACATGATGTCGGGGACATTAAGGTGTGGCAGCTGACATGGTGCTCATTAAATACAACAGCATACCGGAGTGAATGTGGGTGTTTCACATGTGCATGAAAAGAGAGCATCTCCTGGGCCAGAGGAGAATGTAGGTTTGAAACCACAGAGTTCACTCAGTACAGATACAAGTCTTCATGTCCATGTGCTTTGGGTAGATTTACTACATACATCAGCAAGTATCCATCCTTTCTACATTCATGAAACAATGTGTAACAGGTTCATGTTTCTTATGGTTTTAAAAGTAAATCAGTACTGAGGGGAATTGATCCACCGAGCCAATCAGAGTGCAAAGGGTAACATCAGAATCAGGTGTTGCATACGTCCATGAAGTTGGTCAGCGCCTCCACGGGCAGTGTCGGCGGGGGGGCACGGTCAGAGGTGCCGGTGCTGCTCGCCAACTCCTGCAGCTCCTCCAGGGACATCCCGTTATCGGCCATCAGGCGACGCAGGCTCCTGGTTTTGAGAAGAGGAACTCTGGAGAGAGAGAGAGAGAGAGAGAGATAAAGAGATAGAGAGATAGAGAGAGTGACGGGTTAAACAGCGACTTCCTTCATGCACACTCGTATGTGAACAAACTGTGGTGTGGACGTTTGGATTCTGAGTCGATACTGCAGGTAACTACTTTGCACAGACAAGTAAAACCTGGTCTCATAGTGTCTGCATCTAATTCACCTTCAATTCAAACTGTTGCTCCAATCAGATTTCATGAACTAGTCTCACCTGCACCTGAAATGACCCAAAAGCACAGGCTGTCTAACTTTAGAGTGAGTAACAACAGAATCCTAAAAAAGGTCATTGGAAGAAATAAAGGCCAGGATAGAAACCAGAGCATTTGGGAGATGAATACTTAATTTGAATATAAGCTTTAGGAATTAGAGAAAAGTGTTGCCCATCTATGATTAACCTCATTCTTATGAGTTATTTGTCGACCGGGTGCTTCCTTTGTAAACTTAACATCTGTTCAGCCTTGTGCCACTGTTTTGTTTGTGCTGCACACCATGTGATCAGGGTCCAGAGTCACATGGAACCAATCAATTCAATTAAATGGATCTTAAACACTTTAAACTGACTCACGCTCATGTGGACTGGTTGTGATTGCACTTCTCCTTTTAGCAATAGACTCATCACAGAAATACAGAAGTTTGTGACATGTTGACCTAACAGCTGTTTTATTGTCAGTTCTGTATTTCTTGTACAATGTGGTAGTTTTGAGGTTTTGGATGGAAGTTGCTGGTGGACATTGCTGAGCATGAATAACATCTCTTCTTATCTCTTCGATTGGAAACACGTGGGGTTAATTATAACGGTGAGGAGAGGAATGAGGAAGTTAAACAACACACACACACAAAAGCATACACAAACACACGCAGCTGCAGGTTTAATCTGTGATATACGCAGCAGCTGGTTTTGTGAGTATTTACCTGATAATGGCGACACTTTGTGAGATCATCATCATCAGCAGCAGCAGCAGCATCGCGGTGATGTGAAGCATCTTCAGTCGCGTCATGTCTGCACCCCTCAAACAACGAGCTACAGAAATAACGGAACTTTCGTGTTGTTTCCGTGTCAGAGAGCGACGCTTCGCAGTTTCAGTCGCGCGCTGCAGAGCCTCAGAAGTTCGGCTGTGTCCGCCTTCACTCGCTTTTCTCCGCTGCAGCCGCACGCAGCGATTGGAGGGTGATAATGACCGCCGGGCTGTGATTGGCGGAGGAGGCTGCACGTCGTCCCGCCTCTAAAGCCCGTGCACGGTCACGAGAGACAGTGTGACCTGACTGTGATGTGGGGAGCGCGCACTGGCTCACGCACGCACACACAGACACACACACACAGTCAATTTTGTCAGCTGAAGAACAGAGGAGATTATTTACACACTATGTTGAATGAATTGTTTTCATTCTCTCATGTTGTGTAAAACACACAAAGTCAAGATAACAGAGGGAAACAGATCAGAAGAATAAACACGAGTAGAAACTCGATCCTACACCTCCTATCATATCTTCTACTATTTAAACTCTTAATTATTATAATAACTATTATAATAATAATAGGCTGTAGTATAAGTGGTAATGGATGGATGATATTAGATGGATGGATGAATGGATTGTAGATTGATGGATGGATGAATGAATGAATGAATGGATGGATGGATGAATAGATGGTTGAATAGATGAATAGATGAATGGATGGATGGATGGATGGATGGATGGATGGATGGATGGATGAATGAATGAATGAATGAATGAATAAATGAATGAATGGATGGATGGATGAATAGATGGTTGAATGGATGAATGGATGGATGGATGGATGAATGAATGAATAGATGGATGGATGGATGAATAGATGTTTGAATAGATGAATGGATGGATGGATGGATGAATGGATGGTTGAATAGATGAATGGATGGATGAGTGTATGGATGGATGAATAGATGGATGAATGAATGAATGAATGGATGGATGGATGAATAGATGGATGAATGAATGAATGAATTGACGGATGGATGAATAGATGGATAGATGAATGAATGAATGGATCGATGAATGAATGGATGGATGGATGGATGAATGGATGGATGGATGGATGGATGATGAATGAATGAATGAATGAATGGATGGATGAATGGATGGATGGATGGATAGTGGAAAATGAATATCGTGAGTTTGAACAACTTTCTTGAGCCAAAACAACATAAAACTATAACTAATAATATTAATATTCAAATATTATATTTATGTGGTGTTTCTAACGAAGCTCAAAAGTCTTTTACAAAAATAAAAGGAGAAACGCAAATACAGACAAATGACTCGAAATATAATAATACTCATTGTTAATTAGATCCTCAGTCAATAGAAATTCCACCAGCAGCCGTCAGTCAACGCGCTGCGCTCTGACTCAGCCTGAAGGCAGCCTCAGAAACACCCAGCCCGTTGAACAGGTTTCAGACTAAATCCTTCCCATCACATACTGATGCCTGCACAAAGGCACACACACGCACACACAGACACAAACAGACACACACATGATCTATCTGACTTCAGCTTTATACACCAAAGGGAACCCCTGAAAGTGCTAAGACTTGTTTTTTGGGGTACAGTTTGAGTTAGTTTAGCCTCAAGGTCGGTGTCATGTGTGAAGGTTTGTGTGGCCCGGCCTCACTTGGGTCGTGCCCAGTCAGCCCAGTCTGTCCACAATGAGTGGACGTCAATGCAAAATCCTCATGAAGATACCTTTGTCTGTGTGTGTGTGTGTGTATGTGTATGTGCGTTACTTTGCCACCCATGAAAGAATCCACCCATTACATTTTTCCTTCTGTGTTGTGACTCTGCATGGAAATCACACACACCCCTTCAGGCCTGTTCAGACGGCGTGACAGAGAGTGACACAGAGAGGAGCAGAAGAAGAGAAAGAGAGAGGGAGGAGCAGGCATCCCTGGTATCTGTGGCCCGACAGGAGTTCAGGCATGTAGACGCACCAGAGGAAACCTGAAGGGCTTTCTTATTAAACTGGATCCACAATCGGAAAACAAAACTTCTCAAGTAAAAGGGACTGACGACAACAACGTCAACTCTGCATCATGACGGTAAGAATCAGCTGTTTGTGTTGTGTGTGTTAATACAAACGTGGGTCATTAATCAGTCTCAGAGGAGAGTTGGGCCTTCAGGCTAAATGAGGTATGAAACACACAAGTACGTTCGTGTCTAACTTAACACTTTGTGTCAGAAACATGCTTGTGCCTTATTGCACAGGGGAGTTGCATATATGGGGAATTCACTGACTGGCCGACAAGTTTGTTTAAAGTAATGTTTGAAAATCTTAGAATTATGACGTTTTACAATCATACATCCAGTTTCAGTTTGGCCCGAACTGAAATAGCAGCTTGTGCAATCAGAGCACGTACAGCAGCGAGTCAGACCAGCAAGGAAAACAAAGTTTGTTTGAGATATGTAAAATCCTCTTACCGCTCAAACAGCTGTCCAGATGTTACCCTGTGGAAATGACACATAAAGGAGAAGTGGTTGTAAACAGAGTTTGTGTCAAGGGAAAGTATGGAGGACACAATCATCTGTCATGTTTACCTGTGATACTGATCTCTGCTCAGCTTTCTTTCTTTTTTTAATAAGTGAACAGTGTTTGCATCAAACGTTACAGTAGGAATTTATCTTTTCCACCTGCAGACCTTCAGTGATAAATACAGATTTACAGTCCTGCCTATGTGCTCTGAAAGTTTCACATATGAACATGTGCAGCTTTCCTGCTGTTCTCATTTCATAGATAGATAAAGGGATTTGATAACAGGCTCCACTGAAGCACCATATCAATGTATGGAAGCTTTCTATTGCCACGCTGGGAAAAGTATCACATTATAACACGACACGTTCTATGTTATAACTTGGACTTCAGACAGATAACTTAAAGCAGACCAAACCAAACATGTTATTATGGAATTATATTTCTGTCCATAAAAGAAACAGGTTATAATGTAAATGCATCATGTGGCTTATTGTTAAAACATAAAGTTAGCATTGAGAGTGATCATAGTAGGAAATAGAAATAGTAGAAATAGTTTGATCAGTTTTAATGATTGGTTATCATGCTATAACCCGACCATTATGTTATGATCCGGTGTGACATCAATACGCCTCTGTGACAACATGATAAACTGCGTTCTGCTGGAATCTCACCTCTGTGTTATTTGAATATTTTTATACTCAGCACAATGGTGACAGGAATCTAAAATCCAAACCTTTAATTAGACATATATGTGGTGAGGAACATTTGAAAGGTTGATTTTTATCCGAATAGTTTTAATGTAGTTGTTTGACACTGTCACTGTTAAACCCAACAGCCGCCAAAACCCCCGAGGAAGAGCCTCATGATGAAGACCGGCTCGTATGACGTCCCCCAGCCGGCCTACGTAGACCCGGACACCACCGTGGTAAAACAAAGAGATTTCTTCTCATCACTGTCCATCTAAATGCATGACTCGTTGAATTATTAGAAAGTGAAACATTCAGGTGTTGATCCGCTCACGTGTCCATCTTTCTGTCAGCCTGATGCCGCAGATGAAAACCAGCCCGAGGTGAAAGTCCGGCCTGTACCTCGCCCGAGATCTAAAATGTTTCCAAGAGCCCAGAGTCAAACCGACAACCCTGTGGACTCCGCAGCCAAAACAAGCCACGCAACCAATGAAGCGGTGAGAGGAGCCGTGGCTTCCACACATGGTGAAGATAAACTCCAGACAGCACTTATTACTTAGCATTCATTCTTCTTTTTTTTTTTTATTAGAGTTCCCAGCACAGCGACGAGTCGGCAGAGAGGCCTCGTCCTGCTCGTCCCCCTCCGAGACCACCACTGGCCAGATGTTGGTCCACCAGCAAACTAACACCAGTCGTCGACAGAGAGAATCAATACATGAGTTTAAATACTGAACCCAACGTGAAGGTACTGGATGTTTCAAACCCAATGATGAGCCTAATCTAGGCTGAGTGCTCCGTGTTGTGTTGTTGTTATGTTCATTTCCTCCACCAAGGTCAATGGTGACTTTATCACAACGTCACAGATATCCTGTAAAAACAAGTTCACTATAAGTGCTTAAAGATTTAATACAAGTAGTTTTTCTGATGTTTTTCTTTCACTTGTCAAAGCAGGAAACACACACACATGGAATTTATGACAATATAAACGGAGGCCATGTTCCATTCAGTTCCAGGCTTCATACTCATGACATGGCTCAGCCAGCCTTTCCTCCTTTTACACAGACGTGGATAAAAGTCTGAACAATAATGTCCCCCTCCACCCCCGCACCCCCAACACATGTTCACACCTTCCACACGGAACGAAGTGGAAACACGTTTGCCTTATCACTTACTGTACACTTGGTTATTTCCTGCTTTGAAAAGTCCAGTTTATCTGATGTTTTATCTTCGAGATGAATTTGTCAAACAATAAGTGAGATACCAGGAAGTCCCAGCCTCTGTGCAGGAAACCCAGAGGGAAACTATAAATAGTCAAAGAGTTTCAGATTCCAAGTGAACATCTTTAACAGCATTATGTGTTGGGATCAATACGAGGGGCGTTGTGGTAAACGACTTTCTCCCTCTGACTTCTCCTCCGCCTGCAGCCTCCAGCCATCGGCGCTGAGAGAAAACCAAAACCCTGTCCCGAGCGCCCCCCCCTTCCCGCCGTCTACTGCGATAGACTGTCGTCTCTGAAGGAGAAACATTCCAAGGTAAGAGTGGAGGAAGTGCTTTATGTTTCCGACTTCCTTAAGATAACTGTGAGGGTGATTGACTGTAAACAGTGGGACACTTCAGGCATGATGCAGATCTGGCCCAGATCTGGCAAACAGGCAACAAGAGGAATCATTCCAAACAGTATGTGGCCGATATTTGGGCCAAAAGACAATTAAACTATGTGGGAACTAACTTCTCCTCACTTCTATATGTTAAATCTCAAACGTTTATGTTTCCTGGACAGGCAATATCAACTCAAGAAGATACAGCCCACTCCAACCAACCAACTCCAGACATACCCTCTTTCTCTGAGGAAGATGAGAGCCTGTGTGGAATCTACGGTGAAATGGTAAATTAAACAATGTTTTCTCTGAATTCAGTTAACAGTATATTTTTACCTTTTGTCCGGCTCAGAAACCTGACACGGTGAAAAATGTTGTACATTCACATCCTGGTCTGCATTGTGACATCATACGGTGACTGTGTCTGACCCTCAGGCGACAGACGCTACAGACAGACCTGCAGTTCCCCCCCGACTGCGTCAGCGCTCCCTGCCATGCTTCTACTCGGAGAGTGACAGCTTATCTCTACAGGTATGAGAGACACGAGCCGTGCACAACAAAAGGTGCAGAAACACATGTGTTTGACACGCTGTCATGGACAATGACACACGTTAGACTTTGACCTTCCCCCTGGATGAAGGTCGTGGTTTGCAGGCTGCCTCCACCACCCGGTCTGGGATAAGCAGAAGAAAATTTCTGCTAATTTGTCCCAAAACTGTCGTAATCTTTATAGAAAAAATGATTTAAAACCTGTATCTCTTTGTCCTCCACAGTCCAGAACACCTCCTCCGTCATTCAACCCACCATCACCACCACTTTCCACAGGGTATTCATCAGAGTCCTTTTACAGTGAGTTAGAGCATCGAGCCTACCTGGACGTTCTGCCGGAGGACGAGGACAAACTGGTGAGAGACACAAACACACACACAAACAAACACACAGCTACACACAAAGAGAAGACCTTTGTCTTTGGGTTGGGGCACTGGAATGTAATTGTATTCTTTTTCCATGAAACTCCACCAGATACACAGGAGGTCAACGCCTCCTTCAGGACAACGCTTCCCGAGTCGCGGCGTCTATTCAGGCCATCAGACGACCAGAGACACAGACGTAAGGGAACATGCCCCCCCCCCTGGCAAATTTAAACTTTTAGCCCTGATTCTTTGATTGTTGGAAAAAACCAGAGCTAAATAATGACCAGAAACTGATCTGTGTTCCTCAGGACATCATTGGGATGTTGAGATGGTTGACAAGAGTGTCCAGTAAGTCCACATTTTAATTTCTAGATGATTCCTTTCACTGTGTCATCGTGTAGCAACAAACTTTGGTGTTACTGATGCACATAATAATTGATCTATGTTCCCACAGAATGTAACTACATGACTCCATCACTGTACGGCCTCAGTATAGAAGAAGAAATCAGGTAACGTCCTGGAGTCCATCATTTCAACTCCTCCTTCAGTAAATGTCAATTAGATGTTAAATCATGTAGGAGCTCATGTTGAGATGGATTTGATTCATGCCCCGCCTCTGTCCCTGTGCAGGTCATTTGATCAGAGAGTGAGGGACATGAGCAAAGCCCTGCGCCTCTACAACCTCCTCCTGATGAAGCGCAACGAGACCCTGCACAAAGTCATCGTTGAGTTCATCTGCATCTCCGACGCCCTGGACAAGCTGAAGAAGAAGGCCAAATCCATGGGCATCGCCGGAGGCACCACAGGCGCCGTGGGAGGGGTGACTGCAGTGCTGGGCATCGCCCTGGCTCCTGTGACCATGGGGGCCTCACTCATCGCTACAGCTGTGGGCGCCGGCATGGTGGCCTCCGCCGGGGGGATGGGCGCCCACACTGCTCAGGCCAATAAGAAGATTGTGAAGAGGATGCAAGTTGAGAAACTAGTGTACGAATATAAGTCAGATATCGTGGACGTGGAGCTGTGTCTGGATTTTATCCTCTCGGGGATGAATGAGCTGCGACGGCACGACATCGGCAGGATACACCGGGCGGGAGCCGAGCCCGACGCGGTGAAGATGGCACATCTGTCGCAGACTGTGCTCAACAACAACTTGAGCAAAGGCAGGAGGACTTCTGCTGCTCACCCGTCGTCTGAAATGCTGCTCCTGGCTTTCGCTAAGGAGCTGGATCAGTATTTCACAGACGAGGAGGGTCAGAAGCTGAGGAAGTCGAGCAAGAGCCGGTTCTCAGGGAGGGTTCGGCTGCTGGCTAAGAATCTGCAGGATCAACTGGAATACCTGAATCACATGTGGGAAATGTTTGGCTGAATCCGCGAAGTCTTCAGACAATTTCAGACATGAACTCCGAAGGATGTCTGCAGAATGGGGTCTGGACTTTCTCTGCAGTTTCCCGTCCACACATGAACAACGGAGCAGGAGATTCTCCGCTCACACACGTTCAGAGCAGAGCAGACGTCTCCGGAGAGCGGCAAGCAGAGGTTTTCTTCATCTGTGTCTTCTATGTGAATCCAGCCACTTATCCATCCTGAGATATATTGTTTTATTTTTGTCATTTTTGCATCCGTCCATGTTAGAAAAGTCATAACACGCCCACTCGCTCACGATCGATCCTCCGGAGGATCTCCTGCTGCCTTCTCAGATCAGCTCCTCGGGACATTCTCCAGAGTTTATTCTAGTTGAGTGACAGGAGAAACTCCAGAGAATGTCCGGAGCCTTTCACTTGGCTATTTGAGTTCTCATATACATCCCCTTGTGTGTGTGTGTGTGTGTGTGTGTGTGTGTGTGTATGTGTGTGTGTGTAACTGAATGACTTTTGCAATGAATAATGAAGAAGAAACATAACTGCACAAATCAACTCTTTATTTGCCACATATATATTTTAATAAATTATATAAACCAAACATGTGATTTATTTCTTGTATCTCAGGGTTTTTCAAGACTTTAGTTCGACTCTCGTCCATGGCTGTGGAATATGAAGCAGCAGAATTAGTAGGAATCACTGTTATAAATTCAAATAAACCTTGTTTTAACCAAAGCACTGTGCTTCTTTGTTAGTCCCAGTGGTAAATAAGGAAAACACCTGCACTGCAGGAAGAGGATTACTGAGGCAGCTTTCCTTTCTGTTGTAGATTATGGAGACATTTTCTTCATGCATGCTTCAGCTGCCGACCTGAAACTGGTTTCACTTCAGCTTCAAGCTTCATTACCAGTGATAACTATCATTTCAAGTTATTTCTCAAGGCTGGACTTCCTACTCTCTCTCTACTGGATGAGAACCACACTGGGTTTTATTTATCTATAAACACCTTTTTATGACTTCACCTCACTGCTGTTTCTTTAATGTGGGTTCACAGCAAATGACTGGATTACACGACAACTGTTAAAATAAAAAATGCCCCACCATCATCATCATCTTCATCATCACAACAACAACAGCAATAATAATCATAACAATAACGAAGACAACCATAAAAAGAATAATGACAATAATAGTACTAACACATGTGTAAACCACTTTCATAGGAAGTAAGAGGCATGTTACATAGAACAAAAAAAACAGGTTGAGTATTGTTTCCTCTTTAAATAGGGCAGATGACAGGAATGCGGATGACGCACCCTCGGCGGAGTGATATCGTGTGCGCGCGGCGGAAGGTCACCTCCTCTCCACGCTGCGGATCATCATCACCAGCACCGCAGCACCACGCGCACCACTTTCCTCTCAGAGCGTCCACAGAGCAGCAGCAGTAGAAAACCTCCGGACATTGTCCTGTCGGCCGACATGGCAGCGTAAGAGTGTGACCAGCAGCAGCCTTCCAACACAGTGCCACCAACCAGTGCACTGAGTCTTCTCCGATTCAGCAAACATGTCGTAAGTCAACCTTTTCGAAATGACAGCTTCCGGATGTGCCGAGGACCGCGCGCGCTCTCGAGAGGCCTCGCATTTCCCGCGAGCGCCATTTTGCTTTCTTTGTTATAACTTCAGTACATTTTTCATTATTTATGAATTTATATCCGACGCGCGCTGATGTCGTCGAGTAACGATGATTGAAAGTATTTATGATTTTATTTAAAAAAACCAAGGGCGTGTCATGAGGGTTGATGACGCAACACGGGACAGGAAACGTTAAATTATACATTTTGCGACATGTGCTAAAAATGTCGTCGGTCGCGTTTCATCCTCAGACGGTTTGCGACACTTTGTATCGATCAGGAGAGTTGTTAAGACCAATGAGTCCTCGTGGCCAACGTGGCGAGGAGAATCTGATCAGCGGGTTAAAATGGCGGAGGGAGAACAAAGTGGCTGACAGGGAGGAAGAGGAGGAGGGAGGGATATGGACGCGGTGACCTCATCTAGGTCATGAGACACGAAGCAGCTGATGGCGAATCACGTGATGTGCAGTAAGCCCCACTGGAGGGATGGAGGCGCTGTTGAGTCAAAACAGGAGAGGATGTATCTAGTGTGCAATTAGACATTATCAGTAATATATAAACACAATACAACAAGATATAATGCTTATACATAGTGTAACACAGTAAATAGGTGTATACATACAATTACGTATTCACTCAGGACTCATTAAACGTAGAAGAGATAATAATAATACATTTTATTTCTGATATTTAATTTGTGGCCAAGCCCTCGTCGTACCTGAAATCAGAATCTGATTCCTCCCTGATGGTTTAAATTGTGTTTATGATGTTTCATATTTTCACCACAGACGTCTTTCTTTGATCCCGTTTCCTCAGGTCCTTTGTGGAAACCCTCAGCTCTGCTGCATCCGACAGCACGAAACACTTCGCCCTCCTAGCATCATCACGCAGCCCGTTCGTGACCAACAACAGCCACTATGACCATGACGATGACAAGCTCACAGTTTGGCCTGGAAGACATGGAGGCCCTTCTCTGGGGGCCTTCCTCTCCCACGGCTGACGCCATGGGCTCCCTGTTCTATCACCCTGACCAAGAAGAGAATCAGGAAGGAGGAGGGACCCCACCAGAGGGGGACACTTCACCCGTGTCGCCCCTCACCTCCTTGTCACTGCCCTCTCCTCCTAATTTCTACTCTCCCCCTTCCTCTCCGCCCCCCGTCCTCCTCCATGAGGACAAAGCTGGGAATGAGTCGGCCCTGCTCTCCCTCCCCTGGCTGGAGCACCCTGATCAGCTGGGATGCCAAATGATCTCAGATGACAGGAGAGGTAATTATCTCTTTCCCTTTTATCACTTTTGATAACATCTTTGAAATTCTCAGTGTAACGGAGTTTCTCCTTGTCTTCTGCAGAGGATCCGCTCGGTGCCCTGGACTGGATGGCGGAGAAGATGGATCTAAACGAGTTTGACCTGGATTCTCTGATTGGCTCCTGCAGTCCCAATGAATCGTCCATCAGCTCCACAGAAGACCTGCTGGCCTCCCTAGATTGCCCCATGGAGCTCGACTCCCTCCCAGTGCCCACTCTCTCAACTCCTGTTCTCTCAAGTCTCCCCTCTGCTTCTCCTCCAAGGTCCCCCCCCACAGTGGAAGTCACTGACTCCTACTTCGCCCCCTCTCCTCCCCCGTGTGTCCCAGAGCCACAAGAGGAGCTCGAAATCAAATCTGAGCCAGCTTCTCCGGACCCACCCATGGTTGATTCTCCTTCCTCACCAGTCGACACCCTGGACCTGGGCAGTGAGGTGGACGTCTTGGAGACGGAGGAGAAGCCAGTATTAGCTGCTGTGGTCCCTCAGGTCCAGAGATTTGTATTCTCCCTTACACCAACCCGCATCGTCCTTGTACTGGCCCCCAAAAATGAGGTGGGGATCGCCACCACACCAGGGGTCGTTCAACCGTCCCCTACCACCTCCCCCCCACAAAGGTTGTCTAGAAGTAGACCGTACCCTGAGCCCAAATCCATAACCAGTCCACCCTCTCCCGGTGTGACCACTGTCAAAGTCAAGTCCCTCTGTTGTGATGATGATGATGAAGATGATGATGATGATGAGAGGTTAACTCTGAAGGCGCCAAAGGACAAGAAGCTGAAGAAGATGGCGCAGAATAAGACGGCTGCCACGCGCTACCGGCAGAAGAAGAGGTGCGAGCAGGACTCGATCTCCTCGGAGCATTCGATTCTGGAGAGGAAGAACATGGAGCTGAGGGAGAAAGCTGAATCCATGGCCAGGGAGATCGAGTACCTCAAGGAGCTGATGGAGGAGGTTCGCTCGGGCAGGACCAGGAAAGGTCTCAGTCCTGACCCTTAGTGGTCGGAAGTATGTCAGAGTAGAATGTAGATAACGGGAAGTGTCCGATTTTATTTTTATTGCAAACATGTATCAGTATAATATGTCCTAAATATCTAACACTGGTATTAGTAGTTTTATGATAAATGAGTAGTTCTGGGGACATTTGGGATATTTTCCACTCAGTATATGGACTTGTGCTGTTTATTGTATTTTAATTCCTCTATATCTGGACCTCAGTTACAAGCCAGTAAGTCTTTTCTGTTATAAAATGTGTGTATGATAATGTCTACCATCCACCTGTATTCTCAGTCTCTTAATAAAGAGTTTTGAACCTTATTTTACAGTGTTATTGTGATTATTTGTGACCATAAGAAAGAAAACTGTTTAGAAAATTTTCTAAACAGTGATTTCCTCACTGAAAACAAACTGGTGTTTTTAATAAGCCTGTCTCCACATGTTAATGCACCTCTTCATGGTATTTAGTCAACTAAAAAAACATGTTAGTGGCTTGGTTCAATCTCAGTTTGCAAATGCTCTTCCTTCCCCTGGTATATGATGCAGAGGGGATGGTCATAAAAATGTAACTTCTAGAGCTGACCTTGAAAACCAATTGAGGTTTTTTTTATTCACAATTAAGAGTTTGTGTAGTTGTGTGTTCAGGGGCGGCTGTGGCTGAGGGGGAAGAGAGGGTTGTCCACTAACACACGTCCACAGCTTGATCCCAGTCTCCATTCGTTCCATGTGCTTCAATTGCCCCTGAGGCTGCCCCTCTGCCCTCAGTGAAAGTGTAATGTATGACAAATACAGCTCTTCACGTGGATTCACTTAATGCTGTGTGTGTGAGAATGACTAAACGTTTCGGTCTGACGTCAGCAATAATTGTGTGTGTGATTTGTTTTGTAATTTCTGTTCCTGTGAGGGGGGCTCAAACTTTTCAAATGATTTTCTTTGTAGGTTGAAATACTTTGAATAAGCATTAACATTGTATTATGTTGATATGTCTCTTTGCTGCATTGTTGCATTCATTTCTTTTAACTTAAAACAAATCTACAAATCGGTTGCATGGTATTTGCACAGGGTCGGTCAGAGATGTGCATGTAACTGTCCCCGAGCAGTCAATTTCAGGTTCAGTGAATCACTCGTCAGTGTCTTTGCTCATAGAGACTCTTTTCAATCTGTTTGTGATATAACTTTGTTCCAAACACAAAGAGCATTTGTTGGTGGCCTCACAATGAGCCTGTGGACGCTCCATCTGAGTGGAGCTTCTCTCACACAAACAGCGAGGAGGATAATGGAGGCCGCCTGACCAGCACAGTCCTGCAGATGCATGACTTTTCAATCAAATCACAGTCATGTGAGGTTTAGAATGTCATTTCTACGTATTACGTTTACAACATTTAAGGATAGAAACAGTATTTTTGTGTGGAAACTAACAGTATGTGTTTGTCTTAGTTTGTGAGAGGAAGGAAGAGCATGAGAGAGAGAGAGAGAGAGAGTGCTGACTGGTGCTGAGCGAGGCACAGCTTGAATAATATTACCTGGAAAAACATTCAGCCTGGAACTGGCTGCTGGTGGACGCACGGTAATTGGTCCAGGCTTTGGTCCAGATAGTTTAGGTACAATCTATAACTATGGAGGCTCGCCAAAGTCAAGACGGTGCAGACCTACTTACATTTCCTCCAGGACACACTCGGACATATCCCTGTGCAAGTAAATACACACATTTTTCAAAGGAAACATTTGATTTATGAGGCTGAGAAACTCTGTGCATTATATTAAACGCACACAATGAGAGGTTCATATCGGGACAAAACACCTGGACACGATTGAATTTTAGATTTACCTTCTACTATTATACTCCCATCTTAAAAAGAAAATCATGTCTCTTACTTTCTGAATACTGTATAGACACACACACGCACACACACACACACACACACTCATATTGACATACGGTGTCAGTGTACATAAAGAAAACCCTGCAAAATAAATGAATTATACTTTGTGGGGTCAAACATTGTGGCGTTAATTTAATTTCAACAGTACAAAAATGGGACTGAGGGTACATAACAATGTACTTTGCATCTACTGCATGTACTTGAAGTAGTTTTTTTCGATGTTGAAAAATAACCAAGTTGTTGTCACACTAAGAAGTTTATTTTATTGAGCTGTGTGAGTCTTAAAGATATAAAATATTTTGTAGTAGTGCAGATAAAATTTCTCAGTATCTCTATTCTCAGTGCATGATGGGAGAAATACTAGCTTGAACTATTGCCACCTAGTGACAACACTCCACCATCACTACATCCCTCCTGAGAGAAGGGCCAGCGTCTTCTGTTCAGCTTAATGGGCCTGATTATTTTCATCAAGATCCATGAGTTATTCCCTGGGATCTTAATATAATATTAATAAGTTAAAAACAAAACCAAAGTTAATGTCTTCTTCCCTGACACAAACCACATCCTTCCTTCCACAGTTTCAGTTGTTTTTGTCAAGTCTTGCCTAACCCCCCCCCCTGGGAAAAAGGATTGATACCATGAGACAAAAGCCGAAAATACACATCAGTACTGTATATCCACATCTTTTTTTTATTGTTGTCTGGGGATGACCAAAGTACATCTCCACTTACGAAGAACCACACAGGAAGTAATGCCACCTCGGCTACAGTAAAGTGATACACAGTGCAAAATGCTCAGCTACAAGCCTACGACATATGTAACATATCTTACACAGTAAATATACACCGCTTATACAACATATTCACACGGGGAGTGGGACTAAGACTCTGAATGAATGTGTGAGAAAGTCATGCTGGTCACAGCTGCAGTAGCCTACGTCACTAGATGGAGCATGGAGTCGGTAAAAGCACAGAGGAAGCGGTGTCAGGGTTTCTGGTATAGGCTACATCGTTTGTATAAAATCACATTTCACAGCATGGCAGTGGTATCAGTCATGTATTGTACTCGGTGTATCTGGACAGTTGCACATTCTTCGTTCTCCCGGGCTCTGTGCTTCAGCGTGTTCACCTTCGATGTTGATGTAAACCTAATCTCATTAAAGCCGGGACTTGGCACTTTACCGCCTTATTCATTATTTTACTCCAAATGTGCTGAGGTCACGAAGAACCTGAATGTGCAGCTGTCCAAAGTCTTCCAGTCTTGACAGAACCTCACTCGATGTAACTTTCAGAGTCCATTTTTTTTACCCCCTCCACTTTGTTCTTTTAGTAATGTCTTTTTTTTGCAGTTGTAAAGGTAGAGGGCTGTGATATCGTTGTACCAGAAATTTACAAAGACCTGCTCAAGCGTGAGTCGGAGCAATAAGAAGTGAGGTTGCCTTCAACTCTATAGGCACTCAATTATCTGCATGCGATGTCTTAACATGCCTCTGAGAGCTGAATTTATATATATATATATATATAATCCTTTTTTTCTTTTTAGCAAAATGTCCCTTCAGATGACAGGATGTCTCCAGGATGTAGAAAAAGGTAGCAAAAGCCCCGTGAGAGCTCGAATGGTTCATGAGGTTATGTTGTTTTCTGCAGCATGCTGAAGCTTGATGTAGCCGTTAGGATGGGGCCCTGCCGCAGGGCTGCACTCCCACTCTCACGTTCTGATGCTGAGGCACAAAGCTGAATCTTACCTTGTCGATAGATGCACCAGATGCACGACCACAAACAGCGAAGCAGAGCCAGCCCGAGCAGCTCCGGGGGGATCTGAGGCTGCACATAGTTTCATCGCAGCCTCGCTTAAGCTCTTATTGAGAATGAACGCTACAGCTAGGGTGGGATAACAAATATATATACTGACTAGTTGAGATGGCTTCAGTTAACTTCTTGGCACGAGAGAACCAAAGTGCAAAGACCGGCTCTCTATTCTCTAATTTGAGTTGATACATGAGTCACGTCAGCAGGTTTGAGATCAGCGTTAATCAGAGTTTCTGTAAATGAGCCAGATTTACCCGGGAGGAGTCAAGTCAACCAAGACTCCCTGAGCAGAACAGGTCAAATATTAACGATGACAATCTTAATATTGCTCCAATGGGGGATTGGGAAGTTACCACGTTTCACTTTTGTGTCACTGAAGTGCACAAACAATGTCAAGACTCCTGACTTTTTAGTTTTACACTGGTGCTCACATTTTCCAGTATACATGGGATTGGTTTTTCATTTGTAACATGGGATGACGACTACACTGTGAAATCCATCCAAAACTGATGACACATCCATGAACACATTCCTCTCATTCCTCCAATAACCAAGCGACCGCCTCGCTGCAAACCTCCAAACCCCATTTACCAGATTGATTTGGATTGTTCTCTTCCAGTTTATAATATTACCAGTGCAGCCTGAACACATAGAGTTGCAATGGTGAGCAATTCTTTACTCTGCAGTGTTGAACCAGGAACTCTTTAGCAGCAACTGATTCCTATGAACATGCTCATGAGCAGGGGTCAATGTTGGTTCTGGACCCTTGAAGCAAAAAAGTAGAATACCTCTCCTCCTCCTGGGTCTGAGGGGACCACGTTGACCAGTCTGCCCAGTGATCCGTGAGTTTCTCCTCATTTCATTTCGCCTGTTTTCCACAAGACTCCACAGAGTTGGACAGAGATCTCTAGATGAGGTTGGACTAACATGAGGGGATGTTTGGGCCTTTACCGGAGACTCGGATCACAGAGACAAAGACACTTTCCTTTTTTAGTGCGGTTGCATCACTGCACCTGGCATCCTCGACAGTCGTCCTCCGGCTCGGTGTTATCAGAGGAGTAGGAGCTCTCCTCGCTCACTGTCAAATGCAACACAGACATATTAGACAGGTTGTATAACATTTTTCACAAACTTCATGCTGTACATACAGATGCAGATATGTGCAAAATATACATGGAGATAATGAGTGTATGACTTACACCACTCCGTCTGAATGGGGAGGAAGGCCTTATCACCATTCTCCCGGATCATCTCCTCTATCTTATCCAGCAGGACGGACACACTCCTGTCCTTCCCGGGGACCTTACTGTCCATGACATGGTAATAGTTCCCACAGTACTCAAGTAGTCTCTGCAGCTCCCGCCCGCCTCTGAGGATGTGCTCCTCGATGGGCGTGCGGCCCAACCAGTCACCACAGCTGAAGAGCACCATGGTGTGGAGACACGCGCTGTCCCCGAACAGAGCCTCTATGTGGGCCAGGAGTGTCCTCCTCTTCCTGGCTGTGAGGGACGAGACCACGGGGAGGACCAGCAGCAGCGTGTGGGGTCCGGGCCGCAGGAGGGCCGCTCCGCGCTGGGACTCCTGGCGGATGCGCTTCGGCGTGCGCCTCACCGAGAACCAGTCCCAGCCCGGGGTGTCGACGATGGTGATCCGGCGACCCGACACGAGCGCCTGCCTCCTGAGGCACAGCTCGGTCTCCTGGCCCGACTCGAAGTACCGACGGCCCAGGATGGCATTCCCCACTGAGCTCTTCCCAACGCCCTTCCAGCCCAACAACAGCAGCCTCAGTTCTGCCCAGAACACAGAGGCAGATATTGATCAGTAATGAGTAAGCTCTTTCCTACACCAGTTCTTGTGCAGGGGCCTTTCTTCTTCAACACATTAATCATTCAGTCACACACACAAAACGTTGTACTTCTATCTTAGTGAGGACATTCAATGGCATAGCTCTAACCCATACCCCAATCCTTACCCTATGCTTAACCTAAACCTAATCTTAACCCTAAAAGTGAGTCTTAATCCTCAAACAGCCTTTTGAAAGTGGGTCAGAAAGTGAGGACCAGCCAAAATGTCTTAACTTTCCCAAGATGTCCTCACTCTGTAAAGTCTATTGGCTAAAGATAGTCGTCACAAAGGTATAAGACATCTGTATGAGTTCACACACAGGCCCGTGCAGCTAACCTTATTAAGACTTTGTATTGACTAAGGACAGAGGATGTCACACCTTGTTAAAGCCCTATGAGACAAATTGTGAATAGGGGCGATTGATTGATTGATTGATTGATTGACTTCCCCTCATTACAGACAGCCTAACCTTATAACCAGGATCTCAGACATGACAGTTTTCCTCATTAGGACTTGTTTTCGGTCCCCATGAGGTCTACTGGTCATGATAAGGTCATTGATTATGCTGGAAAATGTCCTAAAGAGGTATCAAAAACAAGCACACACACACACACACACACACACAGACACACAAACCTCTGGGAGGTCCTCCGATCATCGACTCCCTCTGTCTGGCGTGCTCCTCCATCCTCATCCTCTCCTCCTCCAGCGCTCTCCTGGCCTGCTCCTCCTCCAGTAAAATCAGCTCGTTCACCTCAAAGTACCAGCCTGCACGACAACAACAATGAATTATTCACACGACCGTCTTCAGTCGGCTCTACGTCACAATTGGTGTATTCATTAATGGTGATATTATATAAGTTTGAATCTGCAGAAATGTTGCTCTACACACTGTCTTATCCGTTTGTGTATCACCGCACAAAAAGCTAAATCTTCATGTGAAAAACAAACCTTGGTTGTCAGTGATCAACTCCTCCACCTTCTCCATCAGCTCGGGTACCTGTGTGTTCTCCTCCGTCTCTTTCTGAGTGTTGTCAAAGGCGTGGTACCTACAGGTGGAGAGACACAGTGTTCACCGTTGTTGTACATATGGTTCAGTTTAATGTGGAAGGGGAGTTTGGAAGGGGTTTGTAATTAGGGGGTGGGGTTTGTTCTTGTGCTAATTTTATACGGTAAGTTTGGCTTCGTATGAGCAAGGAAATGGAGACATATCGTCCATCTTTGTATACGGTCTATAATTAGTAGCTGGAAGGAGCTGATGTAGAGCAGAGAGGGAGAGCAGCTGCAAACTTGTCGTTTTCAGGCCAAACAAACACGGACTCTTGTGACGTCACCTGAGGCAATGAATCAGACTTCATGCAGCTCCCTCTGATGTCACAAGTAGTCTTATACAACTTTAGTCACATATGCAGTGGTATGTTCCCCAACACCTGCAAACACACTTTGCTATGCACAACAAAAACATAGAATCGACGCAGACAACAACACATGTTCCTTTGTTTTTGTGAAAGGAACCAGAGAAGAGAGGGGAGGGGAAACAGACGTCATACCTGCTTCCACATCTCTCCACCAGCCACTGCAGGGCCTCTCCAGTGTTGGATATGTGCTCCTCAATGAAGACACCTTTTGGCAGTTTGTCCACCCCAGTGAAGATCACCATGGAGTACCTCCAGGTCCCTCCACCCAGGGCCCCAAGTTGCTCGTCTGCGGCCCTCCTCTGGGCATCCGTGAAGGGCTGGGTGACCGACACCACCAGCAGTATCACGTGGGGTCCAGGAGGACAAAGAATGGCCCCCATGCATGGCCCCTCGCTGTCCAGGCTCGGTGGTGGCGGTGGCCGCGGTGGACTGTCCGACTCGGCAGCGGCATCGTCGTTGTTGTTTTCAGCTTCGGTGTCTTCCTCTGGGTCGGCTGGGATGGCCCATGGTGGAGTGTCAACCACGGTGACTCGTCTGCCGTAGATCTCTGTGTGGCCGACATTGCTGTGGGTTGTCTCCGTCCCGGCGTCGAAGACCTCGTCCCCTAGGATGGTGTTTGCAGTTGAGGTCTTACCGGACTGTGGGCCCCCTAGAATCAGCAGTCTGCGCTCAGGGGGGTGGCGGCCCCTGGGGTCACCTGTTGAAACACAGACAGATTAGACTGAAGTTCTCTCGGAGGATGGGTTTGTTGAGTGATGTCCACAGCACAGTTCGGCCTCAGAGGACATTATCTGTATTGTATCAGTTTCAGTCCCTCCTTCATCTTGTCCCCAATGTGCTTTTAGAAGATGAGGATATGTCTGCTCTTTTTTCCCCACCAATAGATTCTCATGTCGCACTCCTTGTCCTTCTGTTCTGCCCTTACTCCTCTGATTTCCCCTTGTCATCATCTTATCCGGCTCCTCGCTATCTTACACCTCTTCTCTTTCATTGCCTCCTCCATTCTTTCTTGTCCTCATCCCCCTTTCGGCCCCTCAACCCTGCTCCCAGCATGCCTCCTCTTTGATTTCCTTCGTCATTAGCCTTTGGAAGAATCGGGTCAGAGAGGATGGACTCTCAACCTCCCTCCGGAGAGAACAGGCACATGGACGGAATCATGAGTAAGAGGACAAATGCTTTTGGCATCACAGGGAAATGAGAATTACAGGATGTTTGCTCTGTGAGGATGACGGGAAGAGAGGATGCAGTGGGAGGGTACACGCTGCTGCTGACACTTTCCATGTGTGCTGCTAAACACAGGAAGTTGTCACAAGCAACAGTTCCCTCACTATTGCGGTCGTGTGGTCAAAACATGGCACGGCCGAGCCTGGATGCTGCCAGTAAGTGGACGGATGGTGATGGTGGGGGAACGTTCGGCCAGGCTGCACGGCAAAGAACCAAAAACACCCACTTACCAGTGTCAGAGGCAGAGGACACAGCAGCCATCTTGTGTGTAGAACCTCTGGCTTCCTCCTCCTCTGCCCCCCTCCTCCGTCTCCTTCTCGCCTCCACGGTGGATTCCTCTTCTTGCCTCTTCAGAAAGCGACAGATCCTGGGTGGCGTGCGGAAGGGTGGCAGCTCAAATGCTCCTCGGCTCTCTCCGTCACTCTTACCCTCATTCTACTGCGGTGTGACTCACTCTATCTTTCTCATGTCCCACTGCCTCCCTTCCTCTCCTCACACCCCCTCTGCCACTCAACCTCTCTCCCTCTTCTTCTGTTCTATCTTACACACCCCCTCAGACTACTATGGCTCTCTTCCCTCCTCTTCCCTGTCCTTCTGTACTCGTCTTCCAGCACTCCTTTTCTCCTCTCGTGCTTATCTGTCTGAACAGATGGGAAAGATTGTGCAATGCAGGAGACGGGAAGCCAAATCCTCCCCTGCAGCAGCAGCAGCAGCAGCAGCAGCAGCTCCAGCAAGATGTCTCGTCATTTTCTCTTTTCCTTTTTTCTTCTGAGGCCAAACAGAGGAAGCTGTTCCTCCCACCCGCTTGTATCACACAGCAGCAGCAGCAGCAGCAGCAGTGTGGCACTGTATGCAGACTGCAGTCAGGAGGACAGATAAAAAGATGGATAGACAGAGAGGGGGAGAGGGAGGGGAGGAGAGAGGGAGGGGGGGGAGGTTGTTCTCTCTGTTTACAGATGGATGTATACCCCAGCTGCTGCATCACGCACAAACGCAACCAGTGCTATGATGCCTGCAGACACACAAACGTGTGAGGCAGTTAGGGCGTGCATACTGCATGAATACATTCAAATAGGGATATAAGACATGCAACACTTCACACATAACAGCTCCTATAAATAGCAGGAGATGAAATGTAGCTGAGCTGGATTCAAAACGGGACTAAACTCTGACGGAAACATCATGTGAGGCAGAAGAGAAGCATTATATAAATCACCCTGAGTGCCTGAGCTCATCCTTGGCTCCAGATCAGGTTAATTGTGTTAGCTGTGTGCTGAGATACGTTCACGGACACGGGGGGAAGTCACGTAAGACAGAGGATTCGTTTTGATGGCTGCCTCTTCCAATTAATCCATTAATCACAATGACAACGTTCTGTAGAAGCAATTGTCGCATTGTTTTTTTTTAATGACGCAGTTTCCTCTCTCTGGACCTTTGAGGAAAATCACAGAAGGGACGCGACACGACGGCGACCACTGGGCCGTGCGCACGGTGCGTTCACTGGCCCCCAGGAAGGAGCTGTTTCCCAAGTTGTGTGTCATTGTCCACAGTGTGTTCTTTGATGTGCTTTGAACCCAGAATGTGGGGAAAACATGGACGCTGTGCACAAAATGTGTTGAATCCACTTTTATACAAACGTTGACACCCTTTTCCTATATATATATCTACATAGTAACTAAGGGTTAATGAAATAATCAGGTGTGACAGGCATATCAACAATAATATACATGTTAATCATTAAAAAAACATCTGCATTGTGTTCGGGGCCTGTAGGAAATGAATGTGCAGTTTGCAAGTGACCATTGTTGTAAAAATTGTTGTCACATTAGGAGCTGCTGTGGACTGGGTTTTACCTCCTGCAGCAAAGTTCTGTGTTCAATCCTGGGACTTTAGGGTTGTTATTTTATTACTTCTTTTACTTGTGTCTTTATTTTGATTTGCTAAGGACGCTAACTTTCTTTCTCTGTAAGTAGTGCTACGAATATAGATGTTATTACTTTTATTAGTATTGTTGATAGTAGTAGTTTTATTAGTCGTTTTTATTAGTATTATTGTTATTAAGTAAAGGAAGTATCCCTCTTAAGTGATAGGATTCAAGCTAAATATAGACCCTGCCTGTGTATTTTGCAAGTCAAATGGAGAATCATGTTTCATGTATTCTTTCATTGTCAATATTGTTTTTGTTCCCTGACATTTTTGTATAAGTGACAACAACAAATAAAAGAATAATACATTATTGGACTTATAACTTACATAAATATATTAATATTCATGTTTTATTTATTTAGATGTTTTGTATTTCTTTTTATATTTTATAAACAACCTTAGTCTGAATTATGAAATTTCATCATAATCTATTTATTCGATTGGGTCGATTATTCCGACTCCACGTGGACGCGCACACGGTCACCACGGACCACGCACGACGCCGTCTTCCGACGTGGTGTCGTAAAAAAAACGACGCTCCGCTTCCTCCACGTGATGTCAGCAGGCGGAAGTGTGCGCGCTCAGCTCCAGAGTGGGTGTCTGTGTGTGTGAGGAAGGACCCGAGAGTTCCCCTCCGGCTCTGAGAGAACATGGAGGCGGCAGACGAGATGATGAAGTACCGCTCGCCTCTGGTGTCCAGGTACGCCAGCAAGGAGATGGCCTTCAACTTCAGCGACCGGAAGAAGTTCAGCACCTGGAGGAAGCTGTGGATCTACCTGGCCCAGGCGGAGAAGGTGTGTAGCCTCCATAGGGAACTCTGTGTGTGTGTGTGTGTGGGGATGTGTTAGTGTGTGTCTGTCTGTGTGAGACCAGGACCTGAAGTTGAAGTTCAGAGTGTGACCTTTAAGAGCCTCTCGTGTTCCCTGCTCTAAATTTAGTTTGTCAGCTGCAGCCCAGAGGAACACTGAACCAAACACACAACCTGAACTAAACACACACACTGAAATAAAATCACACACACTGAACTAAAACCACACTCTGAAATGAAAACACACACTGAACTGATCACACACACGTAACTAACACACACACACACACAAAAAAATGGCGCAACTGAAACGCACTCATTCAACTTAAACACAGACATGTTACTAAATAACACACATGCAACTAAAACACACATATGTAAGTTAAACACACACACTGAGAGAAACAGTTGAATTAATATGTGTATATATGTTTATATATTTATATGTATAAATGTGTAGATAGAGAGTTATTAATTGATCACAAATTGGGTAAATTCCTGTGTTACAGTAGCAATGCATGAAGCACAACACAACAATCATGATGTAAAAGTTTAAGAAACAATACAAAATATAGAGAATATAACTATAACAACAGGATTTGGTCCAAATCCTGCAGTGACAAACCTCAAATCCCTAATTCTCTTTTTCTTCCCCTTGTGTCACGTTCAGGGTTTTGTGGGTTTGAATCACATTCGGCTGCTCAGAGTGTGTAACGATGGTTTTAGGGGTGATCAGAGAAGTTGACCCTCTGTTGACATGTAGCCTTCAAACTGTTTCACCATTTTGATCAAACTGAGGTTTTATCTCACAGACACAAAGCACGCTGAGTCAAGTCAGAGATACAGATGATTTCAGCAGACATCAATTAACCCCCCCCCCTATGATGAGCTAACTGTTTACAGACCCCCTCACATGATCTTATGCCTGTGTGCTTGGTGTGTGGAAATAGCGAGCACAAATGTCAGGGTAACAGGAAACCTCCTCCTGAGAGGCTGCGTTTTACTCTAACCTCTCCAAACACTTCATTTACATAATCTGCCTCGGAATGATCCTTCCTGCTGTCGTGACCTTTGACACCAGAGACTTTGACCTCTCTAGCTGAGTTGCAACCTGCACAGGAGAGATTTATTTGCAGGGTTTGGGACCCATTTCTCCCTCACCCCCGCTCTGTGGTCCCGTCCCATGACTGCTGTGTCCTAATCCAATCTAATCAGGACACCGGTCGTCTTCTCACGAGGATGCCACATGTCTGTCAGACTGTTAAAAAGATTTGTTTCATTCGTCCTCTGTTCACCTCCTCTATACCCCTATATATATTTATATATTTAGATATATATACATTATTTCCTATTTTGATATTCTATTTTATTCTATTTTATATAATTTCTATCTTATTTTATTGAATAGTGTGTAATTACTTGAGCATTGTTAGAAGGGAGCCTGAGACACTGCCAGCAACTGCTTAATGTTATTGTTGTGCATTTGACAAATAAAAATCTTGAATCTTCTTTTGAATCTTTTCAGACGATTAATTAAAGTAACGTGCATTTAATTGAAAAATACATTATGTAAATATCTGTATATTTCTCAATGATTCATGGAGAAAACTGTTTCAGATATAATTCTAATAATTCTAGACTAAAATGTCAAAAAACAACTCGACCTATGTGATATATTCTTTTTGACGTGTGTACTTATATCATCCAAAATGACTATTTTCAAATAATCAAAGTAATGTTTCATTTTTGTTTCATGTATTAGTCACTCACTCCTAATGGATCTCGATTATAAATGGCTGCATGTTCTAAAATCCATGTCTTGATTTTAAATACCAACCTAATAACTTTGAGCTTAAATCGTAACTTCCCTTGTTGACCTTCTTCTTCTTCTTCTTCTTCTCCCTCAGACTTTGGGTTTGCCCATCACCGACGCCCAGGTCCAGGAGATGGAGAGCCACGTGGACGACATTGACTTTGTCATGGCGGCCGAAGAAGAGCGCAAGCTCCGGCACGACGTCATGGCTCACGTGCACACGTTCGCCCACTGCTGCCCCACTGCCGCTCCCATCATCCACCTCGGAGCCACGTCCTGCTACGTCGGAGACAACACTGTAATCACCATGCATTTTATAGCTATAGCCTGATCTCAGTGCTGCAGTGTTTAGTCTCCACGTTCTCCCAGATGTGTGATAAATCCCCTCGAGAAAACCCAACACTACAGTTGGGTTGTTAAAAGTTTTCATCTTGTGTAAGTCGCTGTGTTTTTCCTCCTCAGGATCTGATTATGCTGCGTGACGGATTCGACATCCTCTTGCCTAAGGTGAGGCTCAGCTGTTTGCCAGAGCGCAGGCCCACTGTGGCATCAGTGGAATCAGGGGCATTGTGACTCGGTGCCTCAGCTGTTTAATAACAAGTCAACAGTGTAGAAATAATCCCCTCGGCTCGAGTGCTGCCTGGGCACTGAGTGTATTATGCAATGATTCAGGGCCCTGCTCCTGTTTTTGATTTCCGCAGCTGGCCAGAGTCATCGACAGACTGATGAACTTTGCAGAGAAATACGCTGACCTCCCCACGCTGGGCTACACACACTACCAGTGAGTCTGAATGCAGCTTCACTCCTCTGGTCTTTCCTCTCTGTGTCCGTTTGCTGCTGGGCTCCATCTCTGAAGTCCTCTCTCTCTGCAGGCCCGCCCAGCTGACCACAGTCGGGAAGCGAGCCTGTCTGTGGCTGCAGGACTTGGCCATGGACATGAGGAACCTCCAGAGAGCCCGAGACGACCTGCGTTTCAGGGGGGTGAAGGGGACCACCGGGACCCAGGCCAGCTTCCTGCAGCTCTTTCAGGGGGACCACGACAAAGTATACATCATCATTCATTCCATTTCAATTAGAAATTTATTGATAAAGCTATTGTTGTCTATTTATCTACTAAATGAACCAATCATTCTTTTTCAGGTGGAGGACCTCGACAGGATGGTGACAGAGATGGCTGGCTTCAAAAAGTGAGTTCTGCCTCCTGCTCTTTTTAGTATCGTCCATATCAAACAATTTTAGCATATTTCATATTTCATCATAATTAGCAAGATACGGTATTGATATTGTTCCCATCCTGCCCAGAGCCTACCTGGTGACGGGCCAGACTTACAGTCGGAAGGTGGACGCAGACTGTTTGGCCAGCCTGGCCAGTTTGGGTGCGACTGTTCACAAGGTAAAGCTGCATTAACAAATGTCTCCATCTAGTGGTGAGGAAACGGAAGTTCGGGTCAGCACTGTGATAAACCCGCAGCTCTCTCCTGACTTATAAAGCTGACTCGAACATTTCAGGTAAACTTGCTGAAGCTCACGTTTGATGCATGTGTCTGCTGCAGATCTGTACCGACATCCGGCTGCTCGCCAACCTGAAGGAGATCGAGGAGCCGTTTGAGAAAGATCAGATCGGTTTGTTCACTTCTTACTTAACCTCGTGTTCACTGGCACCAACCTTTTACAGTTTCTATCTCTACATTTGTGTTATGGCGATAACTAATAACTTAAAAATAAGCAGTAGCATAAAAAAATTTAATTGTGTTGTTGCTGTCCTATATTGAAAACTGTCTTCCCTCACCCTAGGTTCCAGTGCCATGGCGTACAAGAGGAACCCCATGCGAGCGGAGCGTTGCTGCAGCTTGGCTCGCCACCTGATGGCGCTGTTGGCCAACCCGCTGCAGACGGCCTCGGTGCAGTGGCTGGAGAGGACACTGGACGACAGCGCTAACAGGTCAGCAAACCTGAGACCTGTATTCACCCCGGTCTTAGTTACCTTCACATTACTCAAGGTTTCCAGATATGGGCTCATGCAGAGACTCTGAACTCATTGCAGGAGGATCTCGCTGCCCGAGTCCTTCCTCACAGCAGACATCATCCTCACCACGCTGCAGAACATCACAGAGGGACTGGTGGTTTACCCCAAAGTCATCGAGAGACACATCCGCCACGAGCTTCCCTTCATGGCCACAGAGAACATCATCATGGCCATGGTGAAGGCTGGTGGAAACAGACAGGTAGGAGGAGGAGGTGGTCTAAGCTGCGAGGGATATCTGTATAGAATAATTTAGAAACCTCACCTGCTCCACATGGAGTGTTCATCAGATCAACTCTTTACCCAGGTGCTCATCTTCATGCTCTCTCCTTCAGGACTGCCACGAGAAGATCCGTGTTCTGTCCCAGGAGGCAGCAGCTGTGGTCAAACAGGAGGGGGGTGATAACGACCTTCTGGCCAGAGTTCAGCGAGACCCCTACTTCGCCCCCGTCCTGGGCCAGCTGGACGCCCTGCTGGAGCCCAAGACCTTCATTGGCCGCGCTCCGCAGCAGGTACAGCATCTTCTTTCTCCAGTCGTGTTTTGTCCACACTGCTTCCCTCTCATTAAACGTGTGGTTACTGTGGAGTAAGTATTTATGGAACATTAAAGCGAGGGGTAGAGCACGCAGGAGGTAAGTTGTAATGTGAATATAATTTTTTTTAGGTGACCAGGTTCCTGTCTGAAGAAGTACGCCCCCTGCTGGAGCCTTACAAAGCAAAGATGGATGTCAAGATTGAGCTCGAGCTCTGAAACACACACACACACACACACAGACACACAAACTTGAACAAAGGTCACTGTGGCCTTGTGAACGCTGCCTTATACCTCAATAAAGAGAAATGGTTGAATAAACGTCTCTTTTGTCGTAGTTTTCATTCCCGGTATTAAATTTATCTCCTACAAAAGATGATTTATAATATTGTAATAAATCAAACCAAATGTAAAATGTGTAACTACCTAATATCACAGATATTTCAGAATAATCTATTTGACCTTTACTTTGACTTTTTGGTTTGTTCCCAGTCCCATCCACTAACATGGAGGCACCTTTGAAGAAGTAATTAACTGTATATAACTACAGGTTGTGTTTCTCTCCACAAATGATTAGAAGAACTAATCCATTGAAATAGCAGCAAAATAATAATCTGTTGACCAATGAATCAATCAACTTGGTTCTTCAGACACTTCTGAGCGTCTAAACCTCGACTTGACCCGTGCAGTAGTAATGAGATGTGAACACATGGTGGCACCATTCAACTGCACTTCAATCTGCACAGTTGGAACTCAAGTCAGAGGAAGTGAACTTCATGCTCCAGTGCCAGTCAAGTATTCATGCATTTGTACTTCTCCCTCTTCTGATATTTTAGTAAAAAAACGTTCTCACTAGTTTTGTTTAAACTCTGTATTATATATGTCTCTAATTGTATAATGATCTCATGATTGGTGCGCAGACACTGAAGTCTGGTGTTCTTCAGCCTCGCTCGCCCCCTGTCAGCTGGGTCATGCACCAGAGGAAGGGGAAGAGAAAAGGAGGATGGTGTGAAGGAAATGTTAGGTTAGCAAAAGAAAGCTCCTCATGACGTCATACTGAGAACCACTTAAAGCACTTTGCAAAAATCACTGATCAAAGCTTCATGTGTGTATTGAGACTTTAAAATCAGCTTTCTGCAACAATACAGATTCTTCTGTGATTACAAAATCTTACCTGCACTGAACAGCGCGGGGGGGGGGGGGCAATGCTGGCTGGCGGTCACTTCCCTGATGGGAAAATGCAGCTCTGGTGCCATGCCAGCATGTTTTTGGAAGATGCTTCTGGTTTAGACAGAGGTTCTACATTCAGAACAATTTGTCAGGGCTATTTAAGATGAACGAAACAATGGCGCTCTCACAGCCATGGCTGATCGGGGGGGCGAGGTCCGAGTCTTGGCTCCGGAGCTCAGACTGAGTCTCTCATCCAAGTTCTCTGCTCATCTAAACATATTGTCTCAGGCTCTGTTGGCAGAGTCTCCGGTCGCACTTGGTGATCAAATTTTTCACTTTGCTTATTGATGTCATTAGAAGAATCACTGGGGGCATGTAAAGAAGCCTGAGATGGGAATACTGGGCCCCCAGTGTCCAGCTCCCTTCCTGACAGCATTCTTTCACATACTCCATGCTGTGTGATCACCAGAGGGGGGCTTTGACAAGCGGGCACAGGGATCAGACGGGCGGCTCGGAATTCTATGGGAATTTCTCAAGTGCTGTTAGTTACCAGTGTTTCTGCTGCCGACGGCAGGCAGAGCCTCGACCCACACTTGTGGTTGAACAATGATGTCTCGGCTCTCTGATAAACTTGTTTACCGCAGCAGACTGGCGACATGAACCTCAGCTTGCTCTGACTCGACAAAGTTCACAACATTATGATGAGCTGAGAACCGGAGAACCTGGGTTGCCATGTGTTGAAAACATAGCTTTTCTTTTGGCACGCTGAGGAATCTGGCACATGATTTAACTGCTGTTGGAGCTGTATCTCATTGTCAAAGTGTGAGTCTGCCAGTGTTGAAATGAGAATATGTTTCCAGATTGTACAGGAGCTCATACAGAGGAATTCAGAATGCGAGCTTTGGCGCCAAAACACCCTTAACCCTGCTGTTTTCATTAGTGAGTATAAAGGCCTCTGATAAGGTAGTAAAACTCATAAAGTCACCAGGAGCAACGTGCACCGATTGAGAGGCCCTCGATGTAAATGTCAGAAAAAGGTCCTGGATCCTCTATTGTAGCAGGAGAACACGTGGGCTCATGTGACACTCGCCTTGTTGATCTTGACTTTGAGTCAAGAAGGAGGTAGCAGCAGTCGTGCTTTCTAGGCCTGAACCGTAATCTCTCCCAACACCTGCTCGTGCCCTCGTCTCTCTTATCCCCTCAACAGCTCCTGAGCAGAAACAATAGCAATGTTTTTTCTATCAGTCGCCTCCAAGGTTCGCTATCAGACATCGGAGCGGCCGCCCTCAGCCGCTCGGCTTCTCCGCAGCAGCGCGACCTGTCAGCTCTTATCACCGAAGAACCAAATCCTGTTCATTCCACTGCGAAAGGCCACTTGATCAGACAATACCGCAAACTCTCTGCAAGGCTCAGAAATGATCGGGCTGTCGCGTCGGGTTTGACTGACAGGTGCAGAAGAGAGATGGGATTGTTGAGCAGCAGATCTTAGAGACAGGCCCCAGAGTCCCAGAGAGATAGACAGAGCGATAGAGAGACAGAGGAGTGGGCACCAGCAGCCGTGATCTCACCCTCCTCTCCCCTCTTTTGGCAGGGCCTTCCAGAAAGCTGCCCTTTTGCTGAAAAATGCCAAGCACACAGCATTCCAGCAGCTACACAAAGGCCCTCCCTCGTCTCAGCTGCACAGGCACAATCAGACAAGGGATAATTATATAATTAGGCTGGCCGGTGCAGACGGGGCCCTCAGATGGTGTGTTGGTGTGTCATATTTGTGTTATCGGACAATGAAGAGAGTCTGGCTTTATCAGAGGAGGCATTGGAGTGTGTGGGGGGGTTCAGCTGCGGCACTTATAGGCTCAGATTGTCATGGCGGGTCGATAGCGCGACCTTTAATCCCTTGCTCAGCTCAGATCAGGGCATGTATTGTGGCCGAGCCTCGGTGTGTGTGTGTGTGTGTGGAGGAGGTGGGGACTTTTTCGGGGATCCCACTAATCAATCATATGGAGATGAAACTTTGGGGGAAATCTTTTGTGCCCACGACTCTGAACACACAGAGATACAGTATAAAGCTCATTCACATTCATGCAGATGTAAGCAGGGTCAGGGTCGATATACCTCAAAGCCCAATTTATTCAACTGGATATTTGATGCTGTTTGTTTAATAAAAGTGAATCTAATTTCAGTATTTGGTCTCAAATGCAAACTTTCTTTGATTGGTTTGGTTTGATTGCATTTGCACTACCATAGGCAGGGGCGTTCCAAAGGGACTTTTGGGGCCCCAGGCTGAAGGGGCACCCCTGGGCGGCCTTACATCCAACGAAACCTTATGCATTTAGATATTATGCATAAGGTTTCGTTGGATGTGGCTTCTACCAAACCCACCAATCCTAAACTAACCTTTTGGCTGAAAGCTAGTGGCATGAAGCCTAATTCAGCGTTTTCCCACCATGGGTTCATTGCTCTCTCCTGTTAAAAGCCGATCATAGAATTAAATGCAATAACATCAGCTGTTCTAGTTTTCATTCACTCTGGACACATGGTGGTGTTCAGGTGTTAACATTGACTCCATACATTCTATATTCAAAGTTATTTTTTCAAATGTATTGAGCTGTTCCACAATCTTTCCACAAACCCGTCAACTGCAGGGGAGTCACACTTAATGACCACTTCAGTTTAGAGCCAAACAGATGAGAGATCCTCTGCCCTCTCGTCAGGGCTGGATCTCTGCTCCCAGACGAGAATTGAGCCAGTGTCCCTCTCGGTTGGCCACCACCCAACAATCTCCCCTCGCACCGCGGCCTTGGCTTTGGGTGTGTCTCCACTCGCACGGGACGGCACAGAATAGGCTATTGTTGATCACACAAGACAGAGAACCAGGGGAGGAAGGAGGGCTGGTAGTGGTGGTCTGGAGATGGTGGGAGAAGAAATTAGATTTTAACGAGCGGGCAAAAAGCTTGTGGACAATGCAGCAGGGCTCCCCTCCCACGTACATACATGTGCACCGATGCAGAGCCACTGGACACACATGCACACACACACATGCACACACATACACATGAACACTCACACACAGACCGAGTTTCCTTCCTTCATTGTGTCCTGACACTTGTAATATTTGCTCTGAGAGCAGGAACCAGGAATCTTATATTTCATATAACGCATCGAACTAGGCAGCATGTAAAACTTTGTGTAGAGCTTCACAGTCAGAGACACACAACTAACATGTCTTGCACAGAATTGACTAAGAAGATTAGTGGCACAGTCTGTGTGATAGATATTGGAGCTAAAGTCCAGAAGCCTCATTGTGATAAGAGTCCTAACAAATCCTGGATTATTGGCAGCATGTCGAACTACTGAACGGATTCAGAATAATAACCCATGTCCAATTAATGACATTATAATCATTATAATTCATATAACCATACAAACCCCAAGACCACATTATACTAAATTCTTCACCACATGATGTCCTGCTTATGTTTAATCTTCCTCAGTTAATATCCCAGAGCTACTCAGTGATTCAACAGTTTCTTCCTCCTTTTTCCAGAATCAACACATTTGTGAATTGTGCATTTGTTAAATCAGAGAAACGTGTTAAATAATATTGTGCAGCTCCAGTATCTTGTAGTGACACCTGTCATATGAAGACATTCAACCTGACCAGTCCAAGTTTCTGCTTCACACCTTTACCTCAACCTGCCTGTCTTCACCAAAGGGAATGAACCAGAGCATGTCCAGCAGGGGGCGATGTAAGAGGGTAGGCTGAGCAAGAAGTGCCTGGGGCCCCCAGAGCTGAGAGGGGGCCTCAGAGAAGGGTCGATTGCATTTGTCCATAGCAACACACATTTTTTTTATGGTGTTGCTATGAACTAACGCAATTCCCCCCCCCTGTGATCAGCTTTGTACAGGAGACGACACCATGGCTGGAAACCCCCCCAACAAGGCCTCTGTCTAAATGCATGTGTATGATGTGCCGTTGAAGGTGGTGGAGGTTTGCACTTAAACTTTACTACCAGTGTTATTTATGTGAATGCACACTATGCACTTTGGAGTTGGGGGGGTTTGGTTTGGTTTGATGTAGACGCGCCCCCCCCCCAGGTCCCTTTTTGCCTGGGGTCCATAAAGTCCCTCCCGATGTCACATTCAACCGTCATTCACCTCAATGAAAGATAGACAGAAGCTCAATCTGAGACGTCATGTGTGTTAATGTGAGAACATAGAGAAACTAAAATGGTCTGTTTCATATTTATATGGTTATTTTCATTTCTTCTTAACGATGTAGAAGAGTCCCTGATGTGGTTTTTCTGGCACGTGCTTGTTTCCCAAAAGACGGTAAAAAAACAGTCGATTTTTTTTTTTTTTTCTGGGCTGACAGTTTGCCTAAAACCAGCAAACAGTCATTAGCACTTATGAGGCTCCGATTGTCTGTCTCTTTAAGATTACTGCTTTAGCACAAAGCGCAGACAGTCTCCCTCTCATGGCAACAGAAAACAAGCCTCTTCAATTACAGTTTCTCATCCAGCTTAGAGAAAGATATTCACGTGGAACTATTTCTGGGCCCGCAGAGGTTTCTCTGAGACGTGAGAAAACTTCTGTCTCAGTAGAAAAATGGCTGCCGTGACCAAGTCTCTCTGTTTGTAATCGTGCTGTTTTTAGATGTTGGCAACAATTTCTTAAAGTCTGTTTGTCCCCCGAGGGTTTGGATTGCTTTTGGGCTTTGGTCGTGATTTTCCAGAGGGGAAGAAAAAAAACAGAATTTGCCAGAGTTCATGTTTGTTGGCATGAAACAAGAATTTCTTTGCGTGACATGTTGGGTTATTTTGATGGTTCGAATCCCGGGTCCGCTCCGTTCTGTGTCAGTGTGAATTGTGGTTTGTCTCTGAGATAAACTGGCGACCTGTCCGAGGTGGTTCCCCCCCACAGTGTCCGATGGGATTGGCTCGAGTCCCCCCCCCCAAAAGACTAAAACGACAAATGATTCTCCTAACACGACAGTGAGCTGAGCCGCCGGCCGAGGTCACATGCTTCTGCCCCAAACGACCAAGTGCCCACTCGCCCCAGTCAAACAAAGCCAGTCTCAGATGTGAAAACTCAACCTCATAGGTCACTTTCAACTGGGACACAGTCGATAAATCAGCATCACGGTCGGAGAGAGGCCTCAACAAAATTCCTGACGTCTGTAATCCCACTCTCCACACTGACTTCCTGCATAATGCGAGGAGAGTTTTCCAGCCGCGTCCTCTCATCTCTAATGTCGTGACCTTTCTGCCCGTTGGAAGACTTGAGAGGAGGAGAGGGCCGCAGCCGGGTGAGTCACGACAGAAGACGCATGCAGGGATGATGTGAGGGGATGTGACATTCTGCGGTGGGATGTGACCCGCTCCGCTCCGTCACTGCTTTGAGGATCAGTCAGACGCTGGCCCGGGTTTACCCCCCGAGGTCGGCGCCGCTCACGGGCTGAATCGACGTCTTGATGCGGCGGCGGTCAGAGGATCGAGGCTCATCACAGGTTCAATGTGAGGCAACAGAGACGTCTTTATCGACGCCGAACAATAGTTAAAAAACGACAAAGTGACAGTCAGACATTCTTCATCAATCATGAGCCACTGATCTCAGAAATGTGCTTCGCTCAACAGTGTGGCTCCAGAAGCAAAAATCCCACTCACTTTTTTTTTTACAAGGTTTTTTTATTGTCAATGTCAAAGAGAGAAACCACATTACCAACAATCCTCAGGTGTAACAGCGATTTCTTGTGGAAAAATCATGTCACAAACGATAAAGATGTTTAGCGTTGGGTTATGTTTTGCATATTCTTCTGTAAACAACAATAATTATAAAATGTTTGTATAATTTTTTGGTGGAAACAATTTAAGACACACATTTTGCAGCAGAGTGAACACTGGACTCAAAGTCTCACAGTGCAGCTTTAAGTTATGATTTAATTCATCTCAGTGTAACTCGCCCCACACCAGGTTCAGTGTGATGATAGGAATCGACCTGAGGACACGAGCAGATGTCAGCTGAACTGGCAGCTCACCAGCGATCCCTGAAGAAACCAGTCCAATCTGAGGCTGGGCCAGGGCATGGGAAGCTTGACGTCAAAGAAGTTCGCCCTCCAAAATAAGTAACCTTTCTCCCCCCCCCTGTCCTCCCCGGTCTGGCCTGCATTTTCATATTTCACTGGTATTTCCGGATGGCTCCCACATTTTGCAAAATAAAGGCCATCAGAGTAATCATTATAATGTTGAACAATAATAACTGGGGGAACTGAATGAAAGCCTGGAGAGGCTTGTTGACCTTTCAGAGCTAAACTGGTCCTGGCTTCTGTCTGTGCACTGCTGAGCCCATTGTGTTCCCAGACCTTATCATTGTGTTGCAGTTTCCTCTCCCCGCTGCGTGTGTGCACATGTGCATGTGTGAGATTTAGTGTACGAGCTCATGCATGTGTGCGCGTCTTGCCCTTGTGTGTACATGTTCGTTTGTGTGTGTCTTTTGGTGAACTCGGCCGACGCACTACAAAGGTCCAGAGGCTGGAGGAGTGTTACATGTCCTCTCACACTTTGTGGATCCCTCTGCTCAGCTCACACATTTGGATGAGAAGTTTACCTGCTGCTCTGGTTTCTCGATGCTTAATCCGTTTCCTGGGCGAGAACACACATGTTGACACAACGCGGCGACAAAATTAAAAGAGATGCAACCACATGAGATGTCACAGTTCAGCTCGCACCTTTTAATTAAAGGAAAATCATAGTCCGAGTTTTCCTTTTCACTCCGAGGTGAGATTTTTCAGAAAATGCACGATCAAAAATCCGAAGTTTCAGTCATCAACTCTTCAGCAGAGCTCAGGGCTGAGTGGGGGGAGGGGGGGGGGGTAGCAGTCTGCATAAAGAAAGAGAGAAGGAAGGGAAGAACCAGGGTCTCCACCTGTTACACCCCCCCCCCCCCCCCCCCGACCTTCTCCACTGACCGGTGTGGGAGCGAGACATCCTATGATGTCACGCTCAGCTCTGTTCTCCCAGACAATACACCCACACCTCCGGGGCTTCCCCTGCCCCGGCTACAGGGGGAGCTGTTGTGTCCTGCTGGTATGTGCGCTATGACTCATCGCCTCCTTTCTCCCACGCACAACACACACACAGTCGTTCTCACACACATGCTTGAACAGCCATACACAGCTGCTGACACCCAGAGTTCCATAGTGATACACACATACAAACACAGAGAGCATCACTGGGTATACAGTGCAGGGAATGGACAAAGGGACGAGGGGGGGGGGGGGGGGGGGCATGTAGGATGTGGGGGCGGACTGATGGAGATGTTGCCACTGGCAACTGATATCCCAACACAACTCTGACCCGGCTAACGCCTGTGGCTAATTGAATCAATGGGAGTATTGATACACATGGAGAAAGTGAGACGACAGGGGGGGGGGCAGGGGCAGTGTGTGTGTGTGCTTAGTTACTGAGTGTTGTTCTTTTGTGTTAAATATTCATCATGCAGCTACTGGGTCCAAGAGGCTAAAATTCATGTGTCAGTATTGTGTGTGAAGTGTGTTTGTGTGCGCGTGTTGACGGGATGAAACATTGTGTATTTAAATGATGATGTGAGTCTCTACATTGAACCCACAAGCCCACGTGTTGTCTAACTTCACAAACAGATGTGTGTTGAACTTATATTGTGCGAATATTGTGAACTAAATTAATCACACTCCTGTGGATCGATTCATTTTACACTGGTGTCACTAACATCCTCTCTGCCCTCTTTTTCCTCTGTTTTTGGTCTCCACCAATTCTTTTTGGGAAATAACACTTTTTAGCCGCTGTATACTTTCAACAGCAAAGTCCCAATAACTGAACGTTATCTGTAAACGATTATAACCTTTCACATATTTTAATATTATCCCTGTGAGCTGTTTTATTTCCTGTTCGGATCCTGAGCCACGATGTGTCGGGGATCTGCTGGTGTCGGGCCCGATAAGGGAGCGTCTGCAACAAACTACCTCTGGCCATCAAAGCTATCCTACTATTGTTCCCCCACGCACAGGAAGCAAGGTTTGTTTTGTTATTGTTGGATGAGGGAGAAGGAGCTGCGATGTGTGTGTGTGTGTGTCTGTGTGTGTGTGTGACATTGAATCTTGTGTGTTCATTTATGTCTGTGTGTGAATTAACTTTTACTGTATAGATGTGGGTTCTGTGTTCCAACATGTGGACATTGTGTCACAGGTGTGTGCACGTTGATCCGTGTGTTGTGTGCGTATCGCAGCCGGAGGAAGCCGTCAGTGTTCTGTACCTGAGTCAGAACGGAAGAGGAGCTCAAGCGGCCCTCGGCTCAGCGGAACCCGGAGTCGAGCAGGAAGACACCTGGGAGCTGAGGGAGAACAAACAAACCCGGAGGGGGGAAGAGGAAGACGAGGGAGAGGAGAGGCAGGATGAGGAGGGGGAATTAAACAGAGAGAGAGAGAGAGAGAGAGAGAGAGAGAGAGCGGCAGAGCAGCTGCTCCTAAAACACTGTGTTCAGGAAGAAGGTTGGAGAAGAGACTTCCGCTTGTACGTCGGTGAAGCATCGTTACGACTTCAGTGTGTGAACAGAAGTTTGAAGAATCTGATTCTTCCTCCAAATAAATACAACTTCCGAGTTTTCAGGAGAAGCCTTTGACTGACTTGTCACTCTGGAGTCGCTCAGAACCCGATCGCTCTATTTTCATCCTGAAAACGAAAGACAAAAAGTGACCTGGAACGTAAACATTTGATTTGTGTCGTGTTTACAGGTTAAAATTAAAACGTGGGCTCCTGTAGTCTTGAAACAGCTGGAATGATAACGACAGACGGGTGCACATCTGTTCTGTCAGTTGTGTTCGCTGGAGCCCAGACCTGCACTCAAACCCAGAAGCTCCAGATAAGAAAGCTGGTTGAGGGCAGGAAGCTGTAGATGTGATAGTTTTGTCGTGTGATGAACTGACTGCTGTTATCTCATGTTTAAAAACTCACAACAGGGAACGTGCATTATGTTTCGGGCCCGCCCGACAAACAAGGCCTCACACAGAAGCACTGGTCAATAGGCATCACATCCTTGACACAGTTCCCCGGCTGAACTGGGCCACTCCAAAGTTCCTCGTCCCCCCCCCACCCCACCCTCCTGCACATGTCTTTTGTCTTCAGACACAATTTTCATTGTATCTGGAGTAGGAGGGGATGGAAATCACGGCTGCAGCAGATGCCAAGCAGCTCTGTCCTCCGTGACCCTCGCTGGCAGTCGAGAGTCGGTTTGCAGCAGGTCTCCTCGACTGCCAACCCCCCCCAGCCACACCCCCCCCTCCCATGTCTTCTGGGAGGTAAAGCCTGGATTTCCCCGTTTCCACTCTCCCTACCTCTTTAACAACTAACACCTCGCTCTCACCCTCTCATTTAGCACCACTCCTCTCATTTCCTCTCCTCCCCTTTTAAAACCATTATGTCCTTTTAATTCCACAGCGATTCTCCTCCGCGTTGTTCCTCCGCGTCCCGATCACTGAACCGGTCCCACTGGCAAATGCACAGGATATTTACAACATCCGATTTTTTCCACTTTAATTGTGCCAATTATTTCTGTTTTAGAGTCCCCGGCTTAATGATTTGTTTTCACTTATTCAGTTGATAAGCACCTTGGATATTGGATAGTGTATATAAAAGTGCATTTGCCAGGCTGAGCTGTTTGAGGCCTTCTCTGGACTCGTGTTGTGTATTCGCTCCGTGTTCCCGCTGCACCACGTCTGTGCTGCCTGGACCTGTCTGATTGTTCACTTGATTACAGAGTCCTCCCCTCAAACAACACATTAAAAGTCTCTGCAGCGTGTGTGTGAGACAACATACAGAGGGACTGTTGCAGTGTGTGTTGGACATTAGTGTGCGTGTGTGTGTGTGTGTGTGTGTGTGTGTGTGTGTGCACTTGCATGTCTGTGCAGTATATTGTGTGTGTGGGTTGCAGGTGTGCAAATTCCCTCTCTGTGTAAAGTCTCTCCAAGAATCACGGCGAAGGACTTGACGCCTGTAATTTATGGCACCGTTGAGGATTTTCAACTTTCGGTGAACAGCTGCATGGCAGAGCAACAAAGAGACGCGCTACCAAATTACAAAGGTGTCACGTCTGGTGTGTGTGTGTGTGTGGGGGGGGGGTTATGACTTATGTCACGTGTCTCTGTCAGTGGATCTGTGGAGTCTTTATTTGCTGCTCATCAGACCTGAGGCCGAGTCGTAATGTAAACTGAGGTCAAAGTCACTGGTTATCTCTCATTACTATCAATTCATCCGTGTTTATTAGTTTGCAGGATTACACAAAAACTAAGGGACGGCCAACCTTGATTGAAGGATGTGGGATGAGTCAAGAAAGAACTCATTGCGTTTCGGTGCAGATCCAGAACATGGGGCAAGTCCAGGCTTTTTTTCTGTTTGTGCAACATATGGCCTTTTTGGCGTTTACACTTATTTCCCAGGTAAAAGTTCATGAGTCTTGTAAAAAATTAATAAATCAGGTATATTTAAAGTGTGACATTTGATGCAGCTGGATACGAACACATCCATGAATTAATTTTCACATCTGCATAATTTGATACTTCCATGCTGGTGTGATAGAAATCTACAGTAGCAACAGTGCTATGGATAAAACATCACCTTTGGGCACTACAGGGACTTTGGGAACTTTTTAAAAACTATTTTGGGCTTTTATTGTGCACGTTGTATGTGTCATCCACTGAGAGCCCACTCACAAATCAACAATTTAAAATGTGTCTCTTCAGTGTGACATTGGATGATGTAATATCCTCTCTGGCAGGATGTGAACGTGGATATGAACTTGTGCAGGACAGCTGGCAGGTCGCTGAGACCCCGAGCTTCAGAGACTGTTCTAGAAAAATGTTTGATTCTAAGAATCAACAGAAAGAAGTTGAAGTACATAAAACACCAGAAGGAAGGTGTGTAACTAAAATCTGGAAATTAATAAGTTCATAATCAATTAATAAGTTAAACACACAGCTCCACACACACACACACCCTCATGCAGGATTCACACGTGAGTTGTGACTTCTGAGAGGAATACCAGATGACGGACCGTGACACACGCAGCACAACATCATCAGGAAGCCCCCGTGTAAACAGGAACGACCGGGAGGAGCTCAGTGTCGCTACAGTAAGAGAGAGACACACACAGTTCATTTTTAAATTTGAGTGTTAAAAATACACCTGTGATCCTGTTCCCCGGCCCCGGCTCTTATTCTGCTTCCCTGTTTGTGAAGCGATAAAGCTCAAAGCTCACTCACAAGTTTAACCTTCTTCAAACTCCCTGACAATCAGGGACAATCATTTTAGAAAATAGGACTAGATGCTGAATATCACTTTTATCAAATCATCTCCTCGACCATATGAACACGTACCAGGTTGTTGGAAATGTTTGAGGTTTTCTTTTCAAGACGTTTACTGAACTTCCTCCTCTGATATCTTTCGCGACAGAAAAAACATTCCCATTCGTTATCTAGCTTTAAACTAAATTGAGAGATATTCAACAACTTTTGATTTCACCATCTGGTGAAAATATCTACAGAAGCTCCAGCAGCAACAATTACATCTAGAAACAAATCCAGTCATAAAATTAATTCAGCGACTTTTTCAAGCAGCCATACTCAGAGTTATATATACAAACAACAACAACAACAACAAAAACAGAGTTGAGTTGAGATTCATGCCGGCTGAGGAACTCTCTCTTTGTTCTTCATCACATTATTTAGTCTTTAAGTGTGCATTAAAGATTTATCTCTGTAATCTGGATTTGGAAAGTGAAAGTCTCGCCAATAAGCAGCTTCAAGCTGCAGCCACAAGCTGACACATGCATGCTTTAGAACAAATTCTGAAGGAGAGCATCAATTTTCCTTCTGATATTCATCAAAATCACTGAGGTACCTGAGTAAAAGTACACATAGAGGGCGGCTTTTAAAGGATATTCATTAGTAATATTTATTGTACAGTTATTAACGCTACATTAGGCCTTCATGGTACTCATTAGAGTTTAGTTGAATACAGTAGAGAGCAGGGAAGTCCCCGGTGAACCAGGATAGGGAGGGGAGGCTGCCAGAGGAATGCTGCTGTACCCAGCCTCTTGGAGAGCTGAACAAAACCAGGCATTCCTCATGGAGGTGTTTATACTGTGCAGTGTGGTGTTGTCCGTCCCTGCTGCATCTGTCAGTGTCTTCATAATGTCCCTGTCAGCAGCGTCTCATCCAACAGAAATAAAACAGGAAAATAAATGTCGACATGCTGTGAATAGTTTGGCTTTGACCCAAAGTAAAGAGAACGAATCAATTTGGCAAAGTGTGAAAAAACTTTCAGTCTCTCCTATGGATTTACTTCTCTAGAATGAAATTGCACAATAAGCTAAATCACAAAAATGTCGGACTAATTTTAACAGCCAATAAAAGTCAGTGCTGTGTGTAATAGACTAAATGTTAATCCTGCATGAGTCCACTTTGTTATAAGAGAGAGAGAAGTGTTACTTTAATGGTCAAAGGGCAGAATATTTACATATAAACCTTAATATCTTTTTACACTGATTTGCAAATCTTGGTGTATCTCACTCTCTCTCTCTCTCTCTCTCTCTCTCTCTCTCTCTCTCTCTCTCTGTCTCTCTCTCTCTCTCTCTCTCTCTCTCTCTCCTCGTCCTTGTTTCAGTGGAGAGCATTCCAGCAATTCTTCCTTGTCAGTGTCTCTCTCTCTCTCTCTCCTTCAGACTCATGGTTAAGCTGCTGTTGACGGATCTCTGCCGAGACACGAAGCCGTGGAGCTGCCGTCACACTCGGCTCGCTCCTGTCGGGTTAATGGAGAAAAACAAAATGCACCTGTGATCAGGATGTCGTGTAATCTGAATCATGTAAGCTACTTTCTGACATGCATTGAACTCTGGGTATTTTCCAGAGGGGCTGCAGAGGAGAATATCCCATCATGCTCCTGTTTGTGTTGTCAACGCGTCTGAAAAAACTCCAGAAAATGTCTGGACCCAATTTTCCAGATGTTTTCGGGAGTTCATGTCTGAAAAGAGACCATCAGACAAGTTCCCAGTGTAAGCGATGTGATCATCTTTAGATGTAGCTGCACACAGAGGCGTTTCAGAGCAGTTAGTGTGAATCTGGGCTGACGTGAAACAGATCAACCTCTCTGCACCTGAATCTCCTCATTCAGCCTTTTGGACCAGGTTCAGTCACATTCCTGCCTCTGGGGCCGTGAAACCCGAGAGCCGGGCTGAGCTGTCGTCCTGGAGGCCGGAGGGGGCAGACTAATGACTTCCCATTAGTCCATTTGGTCTCTATGATCGTCTATGATCACAGAGACACGCGCGGAGGAGAGGCGATCCCCACGACTAATCGAGGGTCAGTCGTGTCCTCCACTGCGGCCGAATGTTCACCTCCTGCACAGACAACATCACACACGTGCACACATCCACGGCCCCTTTGTCCCACACGGATACAGTAGATCCATGTTTTTTATCCAGGAAAGCTGACTGTGTGTGTGTGTGTCTGTGTGTGTGGGGGGGGGGGGGGGACGAGGACCCAACTATGCGATTACTGCGTCAAATTAACCACTGGAGCTTCTCAGCCGTCCACGGAAAAATGCAGGAAATCAAATGGCATCATTGTTCAAATTGAAGATTAGTTCAGGGAGCTGTGACCTTCTCCGGATCCTCTGAAAAGCTCCTAAATATTTGAGCGACTGCTGTCATTTCTCACTCGATTGTCGAGCACAGAGGGGCCTCTGTGCTCAGGTCATGGTTGAAAACAGTTGTCGGCTCGGGACACTGACCGTGTGTGTGTGTGTGTGTGTGTAGTTGTGTGTGTGAGGGGGTGTAATTTGTCTCTCACAAAAGTATTCTTTAACATATGTGAATGCTCTTCATGTGCGATTTCAGTCTCTGTGTAAGAATGTGATCTTCCTGTGATGTACACGAACACGCACACACAAATACACATGCACACATGCACACGTGTCTCCATAACTTCAGAGGACATCACATCGATTTACATGGACTTCCTGGAGACTTACTCTAACCTTAACCATAGTGACTGTACTTACACTTAACTGAACTTTAACCCCAATCATAACCTGATATTAAAATATGTCTTTAAATTGAATGATTTATGTTATAGGGACACCAGCATACACACACACACAGACACACACAGGTGCATGTGTAGTATTTTTATGAATGTTTCTTATTAAGTTGTTGCTTCTGCAGAGATGATGGTTGTCAGTGGACTTGTGGTGAGATGCTGCAGTTGCAGGTGTGTGAGAGAGAAAGTCCGATACAGTGTGATATGAATGCAGGTCCTGCTGGGAAAATCCCTACCTCTAGTCAAGAACCTGCTCCCCCTCCTCCTTCTCCTCCTCCTCCTCCTGCTCCCCCTCCTCCTCCTCCTCCTCCTCCTCCTCCTCCTCCTCCTTCTTTCCACTTTCTCCTTAGAAACCAAACACTCATGTTTTTGGGAGCCACAGCCGGAGCATGAAATAAAATATGTTTTAACGTGTACAGACATAAAATAACACACTCAGTAAAGTGTGACAACTTTTTGTTGTTACTTTCTTAAATCTTCTTTAAACTCTTTATTTATCACAAGTCTAGTTTATTCACTCCCTTTGAAAAACAAAGTAATTCACACAAATTACATGCATTTGCTATAATAGAATAAAAGTATATATTTTTTCTACATCTACATCTAAAGGTTTGGGCATAATGATTAATTCCACTTGGCTTCACCAGTGTTTTCTGACTTCACACCAGTGTCCCAGGTCCCAGTCAGAACCAGTGGCCTTGGCTGAAACGTGCGAAAATGAAACACAGTGTAAATATAGCTCCATAGCTCCGGCAGTTTCCGCCATTGACTCTTGTTAGAAAAACAATGGTGTCCTATTATTCAGGGGGGCCATGATTGAACTGGAAGAGAAAAGAACAAGGGGACATCCTTCATAGCTTCGGTACAGGGCTGTGTGAAGAATTGTGGAATATCAATCCACAAACCATTGTGTAATAATAATAATAATGATAACAGAGTTTATTCCAATATTTGAGTTCTTCTCTGCGCCTCAGTTCTCAGATTCATGCTCCAGGATGAACACGTCCTCGCTCTCTCCCCCTGTCATGAGACATCATGTCACTGAGTCACCTGGTTGTACTGGGGCCCTGGGGGGGTCGTCTGAGTTTGCAGATGCAGAGTCACCGTCGGGCATTGTTTTAAAAATGTTCCCCAAACACGGGTGAGAGCCAAAGGTCAGGAGTCTGAGAACATCCCCCCCAACCAGTGATATTTAGAAACACCTTTTGTTTCCCGTGGGCGTCGCTCGCGGTGATGCTGAGGTAATAAGAGGAGTCAGTTGGCATGGCAGCTATCCCCCCCCCCCCCCCCCCCGACCTCTCCAGCAACAGTCGCTGCATAAAGGCCTCTTATGCAATGGGCCGAATATAGAGCTCTGGGTTTATTCATACGTGTTTCTTACACTTCATAAATATCGTTAATGTGAATTATTTGACCTTGACATTAACGGTGTTAGATGGTTGTGCTCATAAACAGCGATCTCAATCTTTTTAAAAGTTGTCACTGTGCAGAAAATGGCCTGTTTCAAACATTAGATCACCGGATTATTAATTCAGTTTATTTTACTGACTTGTTTATTACAACATGATGTTTTGATTTGGTTGGATGACCTGAGTTCAAGGGAAGGTTTGTTATAGCAGATGTTATTTTGGCATCATTTAGATTTTTAATAAACAGTTGACAGAATGCTGCAACTTTACTTTCTATGTCTTATAAACCCACAAATGTTCAGCACTGAAAAAACAACCAATCAGATTAAATTACCTTTGTGTACTTGAGTTTGTTATATCCACATTAAAGCAAGTTGTATTTGTATTTAATTTATTCTATGCTAGTCTATGTAATCATATTACTTCCTTATATTTCGTATTTTGCCTTCATGCACTAACACTAATTGAATTAAAGTAAGAGAGTACATTTAAAGCAGTTTACCTACAAATTGCCTTCAAGTTAAGAAGTGCATTTCATCTCACTGAACACTGACACTAACTTTTTATTCTTACACCCTCAGAGTTCTTGGATCATTTCAATCATGAGGCAGAAGCAAGAGTCAGATCGACAGGAGATGAAAACACCAGCTCTCCCAGGACTTGGCTCAGTCTCAGGAAGCGGGTGTGTCTGCGTAAAGCATCACCAACCACAGGCAGGGGGCGCTAGAGAGAGCGAGAGAGAAAGCGAAAACCTCCTCCACCTCCTCCTCCTCCTCCACCATCATCATCATCATCATCATCAGCAGCAGCAGCACTGCGGCCGCTGTGTAATCAGGCGGCTCCAGGGCTGAGGCGCACCGAGCCACACAGCGCGCAGCTCAGTGATAAGGCTCCTTGGAAGAAGAGGAGCGCAAACTACTCTCCAGACCTGCCACGTTATTTCAGCTGCACTTTGAGGACGCACCACAAACTGGATTTTAACCGAGTCCGTTTGAGAGCAATCATTGGAATAATCTCAATTTCACGCACTTCACGCATCTCCCTGGACGGTGGGGTTTCCTTTGTGAATCCTGGACCCTCTCTCGCGTAGAAATGTGCGTGAATCTTCCCTTTGCTGAATTTCTTTCTCTCGAGTTGCGCCTGTAGCCCGGAGCGCACACTTTTGGCGCAAGGTGCACGTCGGAGAGAAAAAAAAGTTAGTTTTTTTTAAAAGTCTCCCACACGTGAGGTGCCTCTGACCCGAGCTTCTCCTCCTCGTGCCTCGAACACCTCCGGCCCGGTGGACGCGATCCACGCGTAAAGGCGCGCGCAGTGCAGAGGACAGGGAGACTCTCGCGCCTCCATAAATGCCCGGTCCGTCAGAAAGGCTCGAGGCTGGGCAGCAGGATGAGCGCGTGGGTACAGCTCGTGTTGCTGGCGGCGTGTCTGCGGTTCGGAGTGGCCGAGGTGAGTCTTTCATCCAATCACTGCACCAGCAACTCTCACTGGTGCGTCTCCACAGAAGTCCCAGTAAAACGTGAACTGAACCGAGTCAGGTTTTACAGAGACATTTACTCCAGCATAAACTTTTACTATTTAAGTTAAATTTTATAACGACTTAAGAACATTGAAGCTGCTATTTCCTGAGAATAACATCACCAATACAGAATTATGCATTTGATGTTATTATTAAAGTTTTTAGATTAACTGTAATTTTAATAATGGTGTAATTATTGAGCATTTATTTTTGAGCTACTGGAGACCAGCATCTCCCGAAGGGGGTGAATGAAGAATCCATCCATCATTCCATTTATCTTTCTATTTTTAAAATGGTTCTGTTTTTATATATGGTCAAGTCAACCTTTTCTATCTATCTATCTATCTATCTATCTATCTATCTATCTATCTATCTATCTATCTATCTATCTAACTATTTATCTATCTATCTATCTATCTAACTATGTATCTATCTATCTATCTATCTATCTATCTTTCAATCTATCTATCTATCTATCTATCTATCTATCTATCTATCTATCTATCTATCTATCTATCTATCTATCTATCTATCTATCTATCTATCTATCTATCTATCTATCCATCCATCTATCTATCTATCTATCTATCTAACAACATCAAATAAACAAAGTAAACAAATAGAGATGGTGGCACAAAGTCATCAATCTCTGTTTATATAACATTTATCAAACCCATGTAGTTTTTATAACTTCGGAGTTCCAGGCCTCGTGCACCTGCTTCAGTCTTTACTCTCATAATAAAGTCCAGTGTCGGGATCCTCAGCTGAAAACAACTGTTATTCTTCCCATTAACTAACTGGTGTTGGGAGTGGATGCCCAGGGGCAGGCACATCCGGAGGTCCCTCTCTGTCGGTGTGATGCTGAGCCACAGGAAATGGAGGCAGCCATGATTGGTGCGTTCATGGCTGCAGATGCCGAACGAGGCGGTGAATCGGTGGTTTAGCGGCATCAGACTGCTGCATCACGCTATAGGAGGCCACATGTTCCCTGAAGCTGGGGAACTGGGAAGGCCTCCTGCAGTGGAGCTGTGGGCTGACGGTGGAGATGCGGAGCTGAATATTCATCGTGCTCAGTGTATCTCACGTCTATGGCTGATTTTCTGTATTTCCATGCAGACGATGCACACAAGTTCAAGTGAACAATCAGTATTAACATGTGGAGGCACTGAGGCAGAGTCAGATTGTCTGCTGAGGTCAAACAGGAAGACACAACTTAACCCAGGGTCTGCTCGAGGTCAAGTGAAGCTTGATGCTGCCAGGGTCAGAGTCGAGGAGATAAAATCAGATCCGGTGTGAATCCGTTTTTTATAAACTTCACATCCTCGCTGCTGCTGAAATTCAGTCTGTAGAAGTGAGTTCAGCTGCTCATGATCAGATTCTTATCTTATATCTTTGAATCTGCATTTCTGACCCTGGCAGGTCATCTCTACGATGAGACACCAGTGTCCGTGAGTCAGAAAACCAAACACACAGTTAACAGGTCAACACAGGGAGAAGTGGACTATTGGACACATCAGATGTGGCGGCTGTGGTTTGGCCTGAGGACGGAGTACCTTCTGGTAGAAGTGGTTGGACTCCTCCTTTCATTCACTTCACAGCGGAGAACTCACCGTCTGAAACCTACCATCTCCCTGAGCACTTCACATAACGTGTAGATTTTGTGATGGATGACTTTAAATTCCTGTCTTCAACCTGTATTTTCATTTTTACGGCTTCTGTAGAAAAGAAGAAAACTCAAAAGTTGTGTTTTAGAGGCGGAGAGCGTTACGAAGGCTTTGAGGTATACGAGCAGGAATTCCCCCCCGTGTCTAATTTTAAAGTTACAACCAGGAAGTCTGTTGGTACAATCACGTCCCTAAAGAAAGCATGAGAGAATGCTGCTGCCACATCTAGTCATGAGAGGGAGGGATCATTTAAAAGTATATTTGTATATGAAACACTTCTCCGGTTCAGAGGCAGCACCAAAGAGGAATCCACACATTTACTTTTTGCTAATCATGCGTGAGGCTCCTCTCCAGCTCAGAGATAAATTATGACGATTAATTAGAGTCACATTTATTCCCACACTGCAGTATTGTGCACGTGCAGGCATAGATCCAGAGACTCGCACATGTGCTGTGGCTACTGCTGCTGCTGCGCCGGCAGCAAACTCGACCCCCTAATTGTGTACGATTAGACGTTCCCTCTCCTCCCCTGCCCGCTGCAGCCGCTGCCTGGCATTCCTCAGCGTGTCCGACCGGCCTGCAGGGCACGTGCGGCTGCTCCAGATGAGGGATTCTGGATTGTGTCAGAACTTATCGGGAACATGTAAAATATCCAACCCAAAAAAAATATCGGACGTCACAGGGAGCAGTTGTGTGTCGGGTGCAGGTTGCAAGAAAGTGGGTCAGCAGAAAGTCCTCAGTGTTAAAGTAGATCCACACAACATCATGTTACCTAATGGAACAGCTGTCTCTGCCTCATCAGCAGGAATCAGGCTGTCTGCTCCAGATGCAGCCGAGTGATGAGACTGAGGAGAAGCATCAGACTCACTTTGCATTTACAGTTTAAAGATGTAGTTGGTGGTGATTCTTCATCAAAATGTCTAAAATCTATTAGATTGACTTTTGCATGTACATGACCCAAAATCTATCTAACAACTTTTCATTTTGGTCGCCTTTTATTATCATTATTTGTTTTTCGTGACGATCACTATTCTTCTTTGTCATTTGCTGCGTAACACAAATATAACTTTAATGATTTTCATAGACTCCCTTGATCCCATGCTGCTGCAAGACATCATCCAACTACAGTCTTCTTTTATTGTTGTGATAGAGAGACCCACAAGTGGCCGAGGTTGTGAGTTTAACGCCCTTACGAAAGAAAGACTTGACAATTATCCACCTCTGACAGTTTTTTGTGCTGAAATAATTATACGAGTGAAAGAAAAATCTATTTTGATCATCAGCTGATTCTAAGGGGGATTTTATCATTTCATCTGCTCAGTTGTGAATATTTGCTGGTTTTCTTTGTCTAATTGGTAATTTAACTGAATATCTTTAGATTTCGAAGCACAAAGTTATTATTCAAATAAAGTTGATATTTGTAATCATTATTATTATTAAATGAGAACCATTAGTTGCAGTCTAGTCTCAGTAAAGTTCTCAATAACAGTAAACATCTTTGTTTCATATATTGAATGTGTAAAAGCTCATAGTCGCACACTGAACATCATCCCTGTGTGTTTACATCTTCCGTGTGTGCAGTTTGAATCTGTTTACATCTGTTTTGTTTATCGGAAACAAAGTGTTTAGTTAATATTTCCTGCTTAGACACAAATCGTCCTGACAGCAGGCACCGGCGTGAACAAAAGCACACATCCTATAATTAACGTCAGACACAATTAGCCGGGCAGGTTGGCCACGTTGGCGCGGGGAGGAAATAATCATGATGACTCCTCAGGGGCATGGAGGGCTCTGCAGCAGAGATGTAGGTGTAATGCAGCAGGCATTTCCCCGCTGGATGGTTGGAGTCTATGGAAAGCCGAGCAACAATGGGGGAAAGTCGGAGGCGTACAGTATGGGCCGGGTGAGAATACACGTTCATGCATGGATGGCTGCTTCCTTTGGCCAAACCTCACTTCCTGTCGGTATTCTTCCTCAATAGAATCGTACAATGCCCTGAACTGAAATACAGTTTTGTTTTTTCTCATTGTGTATTTCCCGAGTGCTGACACACGTTAATTGTTAGATTATATTTTTTGCGTTGGCTGGAGCACGACGTCGCTCCCTGGAGCTCGACTTCACCGCTTCTTCTCAAAAGCAAATCAAGCACATCGACCGCATTAAAGTCCCGGTGAGGAAGCGTGTCGGCCCACGTCTGATCCTCGTCCTCTTCAGCCCGTCCCTCATTCATCCATTATTCCCTCCTCTTTCTCAGATGCACCTCTCCTCTCTCCTCCGCTCCGTATCACTCCTTCCCCCACTTCCTGACTCCTTCCTGGCTCCTTTGACCCCTAAATGTTAGCAGATGAGAAGACACAACGCCAATAGTCATTCACCCTGCTCTTAGTGACCATTGTGTGTCGGCTCCGGTTAATACGCCTGTCCCCCCCAGCTCTCTCTCTCCAGCCCAGTAATGCTGGGGGTGGGGTGGGGTGGTGGTGGTGGTGGTGGTGGGGGGGGGTGGTGTGGGGGGGGGGGCTCTAAACCCACATTCAGTCCACAGAAAGACAATGTGGAGCTGTTGCTTGGTTTTGTTGTTGTGGTGATGTGGAAATATTCTGTTAGAAGCAGCTTGTTCGAGGATAAAGTTAAGATTGTGTTGGCTTTTTGTAGTTTTCAACACAAAGTACCTGAGGAACCTAGCATCAAATATATATATATCATTATTATATATGATGATATATGGGCCTCTACACCATAAAACTCAGTTTGGCAATAAGATCAGTCACTATGAGCTGAATGCAGAAACAATGTGCATTTATGTTTAGATTCCAGGTTTTGTCACATCCACTCCTGAAGACGTGTCTAAACAATATGTGATATCTTCCTTTTCATCTTTTCCCATCATGATGACGTACACCATGTTATTGCTCTGCTCTCTTGTATATTGATGCATGTCTGTGTTTCAGGGGGAGCCTCTGCCTGCAGCCCTGGTGGAGCTGGTTAGAAACAGCCCCATCTCGTCCATAGAGGACCTCCAGCTGCTGCTGCTCTCTGACTCCGTAGGTAAAGATCCCAGCGTCCTACTACTACTGATCAAACACCGACTAATCATTAAATGCACCAATGAAACAACTCAGTAAATAAAGCAGAGAAGACTCAGCAGAGATAACTCCGCCCAGGCCCAACTGAACTGTCCCCTATCAAACCACATTTTAATTCACAAGATCCAGATTTAAATTTGGATCTGAACCAAAGTACACACACTCATAAACATCAGTTCTCTAAACAAGCTGGTTACTTTCATCAAGATCCAAGAATCATTCTCTGAGAAATCAGTGAAAATGATAAAAGATGTTAAAGAAACATTCTCTCATACACACAAACATTTGCAACTTCCACCAGCACGAATCCTTCTTCTGGTAGCTTTTGTTCCCCCCTCTCCACACATGCAGGAGGCGCTAAAGGCCTTGAAATAAAATAAACCACACGTGCCCAGATTGATAGTTTAAGTGCACATTATGTGACCGTGTTTACTTAAATGCTGTGTTTGTCTAATTGTCTCAGATGAGGAGGACGGGACCTCTGCAGTCAGCGGAGGTCACAGACTACCAAGGAGCCTTGGTGAGCCGAACCCCCCCCCCCCTTCCTATTTGTCCCTCCACACTTATTTACCAGTCTTGTTCTGCTCACAGTGTTAATTGAACATCATGAAGGAGAGAGACGCTGCTATTGCTTTGTTTAACATAATAAATGATCCTCCTGATCGTGGCTGAGTCTGTTCAGATGAATTGTTTGTTCATCCCAAGAATTGGATGAGTAGAAAGTGGAAGTGAAGACACAGAGGATTCCTGATTTTCCTCCACACACTCTATCCTCATTAATGGAGGGCAGCCTTCCTCAGAGTTGATTAATGTGACAAGTGTGTCATTTTTTTTGTGTGTCACGGTGAAATCCTTGCCATTAAAGCTAGCTTCTCTTTAACATTCAATTGAAACCTGTAGCAGATTTCAGTGTGGGCGGACATCTGCCTCGACCGGCTGCGGTGAATGGAGAGAAATGGGGGAGAGAGAGGAGAGGTGGGTGGGTGGAAAGGGGGAGAGAAGAAAGAGAGGGGGAGAGGAAAGAGACCAGGAACAGCTGTGTATTTAAGCTCTGACAGATTGCTTGTTATAATGGGATTAATAATAGTGATTTTATGATTTTATGATTGTTATTAATTCTACTACTACTTATAATAATAGAGAGAGAGAGAGAGAGAGAGAGAGAGAGAGAGAGAGAGAGAGAGAGAGAGAGAGAGAGAGAGAGAGAGAGAGAGAGAGAGAGAGAGAGAGAGAGAGAGAGAGAGAGAGAGAGAGAGAGAGAGAGAGAGAGATCAGGCTGTATTGCAGCTTGTGCTTCTGATGCACGATGGATGTATTTGAGTCACAGACACTAAACCGAGCCTCAGTGATCAGAGCGCACGTTGCACCATCCCATAAATAAACGTGCACTCAGGGACTCGGAGAGAGAATGTTTAATGGCTTTGAAAGTAATTAAGCTTCTCAGGTTTGTGAAACACTTTCTCAGCAGCTCTGGAGGGTTTCGATTATCAAGAGGAATTTAATTGTTGTCTTTTACTTATTGGTTTAACAAACACGTACACGACAGGCAGGTAGTTCTTAATAATCTGTAAACAGTTTGTTTTGAAAACTAATACACAAGTACCGCCCGTCATACTTATGCACAATCCTCTGATTGGGTCCCTCAGATGCCCAGCCGGCCCAGCAGGCTCTGTGTAAAGTCCGCACAGAGGTGGTGGAGGTCACCAGGGCCATGTTGGATCGTAGCAATGCTAACTTCATGTTATGGCCGCCCTGCGTCGAGGTGCAGCGCTGCTCCGGCTGCTGCAACACCAAGAGCCTGCACTGCGTCCCTGTGGTCACACACACCAGATACCTGCAGGTAGACGACCACATGCACAAAGATTCATTTACATCAATGTCAAATCACTCATAGAAAAGAGCTGTTTTTCTTATTATACTGCTAATTGCCCCTCTTCCTCCTCCTGCAGGTGATGAAGATTGAATACATTAGTAAAAGACCCACTTACACTAAAGTGGTGGTGTCCGTGGTGGATCATGTGGAGTGCCGGTGTCAGCCGGTGCCTCGAGCCCCAGCGCCCAGGAAGAAATCATCACGCAGGCAACACAGCCACCAACATCGGAACCAGACACTCAGCCAAGAACACGGACAGGTACAGAGCTAACACTAAGAAAGTCTCAATACATCTCAACACGTCTTTAGCACGTCTGAAATCTGCCTCACATTAAAACACAGAGAAGATTTTCCTTTGAAAGAAGAGTTGAGTGATTCTCATTTGTTAACATTATATAACTAGAATGTAAACGTCCGCCAAGTCCCCTTAACTTCAATCAAGTTCCACCAAAGTTCACAGACTCAGCAATATATGTTCTCTAAATGTACCTGAATTCCATTTCCTTGAATCTTATTGTCACAGGCTAAGACTCAGTCCAAGGATGAGCTGCATCAGTGGGATGAGCTGAAGCAGAACCAGAGGGCCCGTCTGGAGGAGCTGCTGGAGCAGCACTGGAGCCCCAGAGGAGACACCTTCACTCAGCCTGGGGAAGGCTACAGTCTGGCTGGGGACGACACGTCTCGGTCCGCTGGAGAGGAGGTTCTCTTGGTTCCACGCTGGACTCATAACTCCAGCAGGCTCCACGGGACAGACGAGAACCAGGAGAACATGGACGGCAACACGACAGTTTCCTCAGTGGATAACGTTGGTGTTGAGGTAAAGAACAAGTCGGTAGAAGGTGGGAGTAGGTCACTGCTCGACAGCACTGAGGGAAAAGTCAATGAGAGAAACGGGAGCAGAGACAAAGGAACACAAACACAAGTCCCATTACTGCAAGACGACAAATCCAAATTTACAAAGAATCACAGGGGAGGTGTCTCACAACCTGTTACTGAAAATCCGCGAGTCAAACTCAGCCCGACGGAGGAAACCAATAGCGAGAGACGTGGGAACAGACTGCGGCCGACGAAGGAACCAAATCCGGAGCCTCGAGAGCTGGCGAGGCGGAGAGACAACGACACTCCGGAGGAAGAGAGGATATTGCAGATTGAAGAGGCAAAACTGGAGGAGGAGAGGAAAGAGCTTCTCCTCCTCCACAGGAGGTTGGACCAGGAGAAGGAGATCCTGAGACAGCAGCAGATGGGGCGAGAGGAGGAGGAGAGGCAGAGAGAAAAGGGGACAGACAGTCGCCATCACCCGAGTGGTAAACATCAGCATCATCTGCAAACAACGACACAGAAACCAGGTAATGAAACATTTCTCTTTTATTTTTCTATTTAATTTCTCTTTCTGTTTTAAATATGTGTCCTCTAAAACATGTACATTTGATTCTCACAGAGACGACAACGCCTACGACCACCACACGACAGCCCTCAGCTCCAGCGGGCCCCAGACCTCCAGCTCGTCCCAACCACACGAAGAGGAGGATGAGGAAGAATCGCAAACGCATCAGCAAGGCAGCTATGAGAGCGATGCTAATGTAGAACTACAGTAAACCCAGGTGAGTTGACAGCACATGAATGAAATAACACTGAAATGGAAATAATTGAAAGACAAAGCGCTTTACATTTGTTTCCTGTATTCCCCCCCCCCCTCCCCCCCCAGGAACACAGTGTGAACTTGGTGTATTTTGTGGATAATCCAGAGGTGACGCAGAGCGACTCCCTTCATTTAAGTATTTATTCCTTCATTCAGTAACCTGCTCGTCCTGTGAGGTCTCCTCCGTAACACTACTAATGACTGACCGGTCAACCTGTAAGTACGCCTGGATGGAGTCAGAGGAACGTGGAATATAAACAAAAGGTTTCTTCTTGAAGAGAACACTTTTGGCTCTACGACGGCCGGTGGCGCCCGAGGTCGGAGAACCTGGACGACTGAGACGCTGTGGATAAAAGTGCGATTTCAGAACTCTGCTTGGAACCTGTCTTGATATCAAAAGAGAGAAACTGCACTTATGGATGGACAAAGCTGAGTCTGTGCGTCAAAAGGGACAAAACTCTTGTAACGTATGGGGACAATCCTTCAATGGACTGCAATGACAAACTAATGCTGACTGAAATCACCAGTATCTCCACGTGTGATCCCATGGGTCGGACTCAGTGTTGACGTGTTGGGGAGATGAGGCCTGATATCATTTATTAGCTCATTAAAAAACAGTGATGCTCTGTTCTTAACCATATTTAATTATATTTAACTCACTGCAAACACTGGAATTACACAGCTGTGATTCGAGATCCAAAAAACGAAACCGTCCGGTGTTTCCAAATCTCATCACGGGTGAAAGGAGAGAAGATTGAGGTGCTATAGGAGCCGGAGGGGATGGCGTCCCTCCTGAGGCCTGACCCTGTGCTAGGATTCTTATTTATTTGTGGATTAACGTTGTAGAAATACTGCAAACAAATTGTCGTCGAGCCTCATTTCACGATGTTTGGGTGTTTCCATCAGAAACAATGAAGAAAAACTCCCAGTACCATGCAGTGTTGAACCTGTCGAAACAAGTGTGTGCATGTGTTGTTGTGTACATGTGTGTATTGAAGCATTTACAACATCTGTTTCTCTCTTCGATAGAGAGACGTCTAACACATAGACTGTGTAGTAAGATGGAGGACATGACAGTTCCCCCGAAAGTGAAGCCAAACAGCCTTGATCGCCCTCTAATGGCCGGCTGCGGTGTAGGTTAGAAGAGTTCGTCTGAATGATGTTAATTGTCCCCATGACCTTGCTCTTCTCATTTAGCCACTTGTTAGCTTCTGCTTGACCTCTGGGGGGGGGGGGGGGGGGGGGGGTGATTTCCAGGCTCATTCCTGCAGCACTAGAAACAAATATTCTCATTCTTTTGTAACTCTGGGAGAAAAAGAAACAGCCATCTTTAACACTTTTTTTATTGAACCGCTCTTGTAGCTGTTGTATTACTCGAGCACACAGTGTTTTTGAGATTTCATTTTTAGGCAGAGTGTGTAAGTATTTCCACTAGGAGGACAGAAAAAGGCCGAACCATTGCAGGTATTGTTGTTTTATAATTCTGTCTGAAGCACACTGGTGTCCGATAATCACTTTTCAGCCAAACATTAAGTTATTGAAAAACATGGCTTGTATGTCCTTTGTTGATTCACAACTGTTACTGATTTTGTCTGTTTTGTTTGGAGATACGATGGAAAAAAGTAATGTTTGTGATAACTTTGCCATCTAATGCAATTTTTTTCATATGGGTATAAGAAGCTAATGTGCTTAAATCTACTTGGTTTTGTGTTTTTTATATCTTTTAACATTTTTTTCTAAAATTGAAAACTTTTCTTCTTAAAGACCAATATTTTATTTTGAAAGGTGAACAACAGACAAATGAAACAAAGTGGGTTTGAAGACCAAAGGCCAGTTTGTGTTTTTTCCCGCATCCACGAGATGTTGAATTTGAACGTCCACCGAAGCTTCCTGTGTGGTCGTGAGTGTGAAAACCCAAAACTGTGCATTCACCAAAGTAAAGTGGACGCTTCATTCATTCACCCTATGCACTGTATGTATGTACTTTTTCATGTTGTTCAAATACAGAAAAGCAAAGCCGTTCTTCTTGCTGTCAGCAGGTCCCCAGGATGTGTTTTAGTGAGTGTGTTCCTCATACACCTGATGAACAGAAGCATCAACACCAGTGCAAACCATTAAATGGCTGTAACTGTCTAATGGCCAGTGTTGTGGCTCAGTGAGTCACAGCAATGTTCTGAGCTTTATTCTCAATCTGCAACTTTTTCTTTGTCACGTATCAGGGAAGGTTTGGGGTTCAGTCGGGAAAGAACCTTTAACATTTGAGTTTGGATCTGGATCAGGTGGCAGATCCAAGATATTTAAAAAACTTTCCTTAACATTGCAAGGTAAATGCTTTGCTGAGTGCTCTTCTAGTTTATATCTCATAATTCAAGGCTTATCTTTTAAACACCAAACTCTTCCAGGACAGTGGGATGGATCCGACTTCATGAACTCCTTCTCGCCGCCTCGTGAACTCAGGTGGATGAATTCCCTCGTCCTGTTTGCCGTGTTCTTTCCGCTCGGTGCATCTTCAGCTCTCCAGAGACATCATCATATTGACTCCTCTGATTTCATCGCCTCGTATTGAGTGTTAGACGTCGGTGATGTGCAGTGAGGTTTGTTCCATCCGACAATAGAGACAGAAAAGAAATAGCAGGGATGGGGAGCTGGGGTGGGGGGGTGTGTGGAGGGGTTGTGTCCTGTAGGTGAACTCCAGCACTCTCTCTCTCTCTCTCTGTGCGGTTTGTTTTTCACATTTACCCACTCGACTCTTGGCTGCAAAAAAAGCCCCGGCTCAGCAGCCTGCCACATAGCTGTGTCTGCTAATGATCCAGCCAACAAGTCGCCTGCTCCTCTCTCTAAATGGAATCATATGAGGCCTGACTCTGAAGACCGAGAGATGCTAATGCTCCCAACGTTCAAACCATTGTGTAGATCCTTTTTTGGGGGGGTTTAATGGGCCTTGATCTTTGTTTTCAGGGTTAATTTAGTTTTAATGTCTGGCTCCTTCCAGTCCCCCTGCGTGTGACTCCTTACACTCCATGTTTGTTCAGGGTTTCTTTGAATGACTTCCCGTTGTCCTACTGTCAATCTCACACAGACGTCCTACTTCTAAACAGCAGACTATCTCCAAATTCAGCATCGAGGTGGGATCCCTGTTTCTTCCGTGGGTGTTCGAGCAGGTTCCCCAACCCCCGCGGACTTCAGACAAGAATGGGGAAGAGATGCGCTCCTGGAGGATTGTTGTCTGTGAAAAAAACACACACACACACACACACACATACACACGCGCACCGGCAAGCTTGCGCTCATTCAAACACCCAGGGGTCAACCACCATGACGGTGTGGGAGTGTCTGTGAGGGACCAGGGGCTGTGACTAAAGACACGGGGCGGTTCACAGCTGACTGACTGACCTTAAAGAACGATACGGCTTGTTGGCTCCCAACAACACTGGTCCCCAACCAGCAAACGACCACTGGGGCAATCGAACACGCACCAAACTCGAAGCAAAACCCTGACCCAACCATTAACATTAGTTACGTCCAATCAAATTCTGTTACTGAGATTAATCTGTGATCTTTTCCACGGTCATGAAGGCTGAGGGATGGAGCAGGGAGGCAACAGTCAGCTGAAGAACTCTATATTTATTTGGGCTTTGGCAGGAAACATGGGTCAAATAATCAGAGCGTCACTGGTTTGATCCCCGGATCTTCCAGTCTGCACAATGAAGTCTCCTCGGGTTAGATGCTGCACCTCAATGAACGCGCTGTATGAACGTGTGTGCATGTGAATAGGCAAATGTGGATTTTACTGATAAGTGCTTTGAGTAGCCGATAAAAGTGCTTTTTAAATATTTACCATAGTTTTTCTGATCCTTCTTTAAAAGATAATTTTGGACCTCAAAGCCATGAGAGGACAGTGCAGGTGTGAAATAGGGAGAGAGACACGTAGCAAAGTTTGGAACTGAACCTGCAGCTGCTGCAGGAAGACGTATGTGAGAAAACCTTTGTTATTTGCAATTTCATGTTCTGCTTATTCATATCTGGTCTGCAAATTCCCCAGATCTTGAAAAGTAAACTTTGATCTGTATCTCTTTGTTAATCCTGCAAAAGATTTGTGATTTTCCTCCAATGCATGATGGGAGAGAAATTATAATTTAATACGCTTTCTGCTATTTTTGGTATTTCTCGGACCACAGAGGAAAACATAACTGTCCAAACTTTCACACTGTCCTTCCTGGAACACATTCATAGTGTTGCAGTCCCAAAAGTGTGCCAGCAATACTCATGTTAAGAAGGAAAACAGGAAATTTAAAACCTTGAGGATGTTTCTGACAAATCTCTAGCCTCACATTTGTAAATAGAGCTGGTGTCAGGGTTGGAGCAAAGAGTGAAGTCGATTTGCTAAAGGTTGAAGTCTCAGGGGAATTAATGAATGCAATGCCCCCCTAAGTGGTGGAAGAGGGTGTGTGTGTGAGTGTGTGTGTGTGTGAGTGTGTGCAACCAGGCATCTAAACATGTGGGGGACCTCTGGGAATGTGCATCCATGCAGAACAGGAGCAGGTTTAGTGTTACTTACTTAACTAAAAGCCTGTTTAACTTCTATTCTCTCATTTCATTTCATCTCAATGCTCAGTGGGAGGGGAGCCACACACCAGCACAGCAAGAAGCAAAGATAAGCATCATTTATTTAAACTCATGATGAAGACACCAAGTGTAAAACATATGCATAGACATATGTGGGCATATTCTGACTTGACCAGAAAGTCATAAGAAATACAGAACTTTAAAAGAAACGAAAACTTTTTAAAAAGAGGAAGAACAAACCAAACAAGACAGTTTGATGTAACCCTGACAAAAAGCTCATAACTGTCCCGACAGCCTCAGACGAAAAGTCTGTGAGGTGACTGTGTGTTGGAGTGAGGCCTGGATTCCCTGCTGGACAGTGCTGAGGAAACAGGAGGCCTTTGAACAGGAGGTTACACAAGCATCCGTGTGGCTCCGCACACTCCCTACACCTTCCAGAGCTTTTATTTTCCTGTTTTTTATGTACGAGAGCGGACAGGGACACGCTGTACACAGATGACCACACATCCACCCGGATATCAGACACATACACACTAACCCTGCTGCGTCCGTCCACAAACAACCTTTGTCCTTTCCTTTTCACTGATCAGGATCGATGTGAATCTGTCCGAAGCACCGACCTCCTTCAGGGAACCAACTCTCCCTGATGCTGGATGTGAAACTGGGGAATTTGACATGTTTTTGAAGATCTGGACAAACCCGTGAAAACCCATCAGATCACTTTCATGTTCCAGAACTGTAGTCAACGCCAAAAAATGTGCGCCTTCGCGGGCATCGTGACTCCGACGGTGTGTGAGTCGGACGTCTCCTCAGCCTCATCAGACAGGAAGCTGTACCTAGCGATGGGCTGAGAACACAGGAAGTCAATATCAGCATGCCTGGAATTCCAGCATTGTGTTCTCGCTGCAGAGACAAGAAAGAGTTCTGCGTCATCCCGCCACAATACCCTTCTGATATAAAAAGGTTTTACAGTAATGTTGCAGTGCAGTCTCATACATGCCTGCACACCAAATATGGTGTGTGTTTGACCAATCCTGAGTCAGTCTCAGTTGTCAATCATGAACTTTCACCCCATTTTTAGAGCATAAAATAACTAATTAAAACCAAACTTAGCGAATTACAGAAACGATCCATGAGATAAACGTATTTGACGCGTACATTGACTTTTTACTTTGGTCCATGTCCCATCAACTAACATGGAAAAGCAGGGTTTATGAGCAATGCTGCAGGCAGCCACCAGGGGGGCGTTCAAGGCCCTTTGGCTTACCTTTCGGAGAACATGGCTTCCAAAGAAAGCCATGTTCACCAAATGTAACATAGACAATAAGGCTGAAGTCTGCAAACACAAAAAGAGGTTTGAGAAAAGATCCACAAAGAAATGACACGGTCCAGGAAAAGTACCAAACACATCAGATATCTCCTCAAAGGGTCCAAAAGGAAAGTCTCCTAACTTTAGAGTGGCTTTAACTAATGTTTTCAGTCCAGCGTTAAAATGTTAAATATCTCTGCAGGCCTCAGTTTGTTACTGAAAACACACAAGGGCAGAAATTACACATATGTACATTTACATTGAAAACAAGGTCTAAATTCAGCTTTGTGCAAACAGGCATATTCTGTACAGTAAACATTCAGTTTAGCTTCTTATCTAAGCTGTGACACAGACATGACGTTTGAGGAACTAATAAAACATATGACACTTCAACACAGATCTTAACTGTAACTTCACATGAGCGAAAAATCTGGAAAATAAATAGTAAAATGGAAATTAGAATCTCAAAACCCAGTCCCAGTGAAAATGACGAGCTTTAACATGATCCTGTTATTTTATCCTGACCTCTGTATGAAGTTAGTTTGTGTTTCACACTGAAGTCAAACCCATTAATTACCGGTTCAGCTCACTACTGCCCCCCATTGGTTGAACACTCTGATCTCAGGTCAGAGTAACACAAATCTAAATAAATACTCCCTAATGTGTAACAGCCCAATCCTTAACACATGTGATTCTGTTTGTTTCACATTGGAAGTTAAAATCCTTTAACAACAGAGGAAACCGCAGCTTGATGAATTGTTCTTATCTGCAGGTTAAGGCCTGATGGCTTCTTCTTCACGTGCTGCTCTGACGTGTTGCAGGTCACTTTGCACATGTGTGCTGTGGGAGGTGACAGTACCCCGAGGCCTGTATGCTGCCACCTTGAGGCCAGGGGGCAAAAGGTCCAGGGGTGTAGGCCGGAGGTGGCTCCCTGCTGGGGGCCTCGCTGAGGTCAGGCTTCTCTGACCCCGGCGTGGTACCTGCCCTCTGTGGGTCCTGCTCCACGCTGTCCTGCCTGTGTGTGTTTGTGTTGACAACGCTGTTAGACACCAGGTCCTGTGTGGACCTGGAGACACTGCGGTGCGGTAGAGACACGTAGCCGTCTGCGCTCTGGTTGAATATCGCAGGGGGGGGAGAGTCCTCTGATGAGGTCCTGTCTTCTTTCTCCAAACACTCGTCCTCTTCTGACTTGTGGTCGGGCTCTGACCTCTGTCAGAAAGACACAGGGCAGTTTGAAAATCACTTCATCATTTGCAAAATTGTTAACTGCTATAAAGCATGGTTTTCTTCCTAGCAGCAAATCAATATGTGATAAATTTAAGTAACATGTTTATTTATTTATTCATTTATACCTTATTTATTTAATAATATAAACCATCTCGTCGTATATTGTAAAATGTTTTTCTCTGCTCATATTCCAATATATAACCCTCTCCACTTGGTTAAAGTCCTATATAAATAAAGTAAGTATTATTATTATTATTATTAAATTTTTTATTTAATTCATACAAACCAAAGTGTCAAATGAGATGGGGAGTTTCTTATTAAGAAGGAAAGGTTCTCATCTAAATCACAAAACTGTGAGTCAGCACTTTTCAGCACTTTTTGGTATTGATATAAAGATTCTGTTAAATTAGGTTTCCTCTTGTCTTCTCCTTTTTCTGCTGTTTTAAGTTGAAGCCTGAGAGATGAGCCTGGTGAGCTGCTGACCTTGCAGAAGATGTACGGTCCACTGAAGCTCATCTTCTCAGCAGGACTGGACAAGTCGTCGCAGTTCCAGAAACCCTCGTCCGCCTCCAGCAGCTTTTCATCAACTGTGGTGATCGGCACCAGGGAAGCATGTGAGGAGCTGCAGGGAGAGAAGGAGTCAGTGTCTCGTCTCCTATCGTATCGCATCTCATCTCTTATCTCATCTGTTACCATTCAGATGTGTTGTCCAGTAGCACTTTGCAGATTGACGTGTCCTCGGTCTGCAGCGTCCAACTGGTCACACACTGGCTCCCAGAAAAACACACAAAGACTCACCCGTCACCAAAACAACCTGAATTAGAGATTACACTGAAATAGATTCATTAAACCAGTCTCACCTTGATCTCACACAAGATGTTACTTTTGTGTGGAGAGGGAACAGACTCCACCCACAGCACCACCTTCCTGTTGGTGCAGGATGTACAAGAGAGTTTTATTCAAAGTGAAACAATTAATTTAATGTTCAATGCTTTATTAAAAGCAATGATCGGTATGGATAGTTAAACGTTTGTCGTCAAAGTGGCTTCACAGGACTTTATTTTACATGTATTTGTTTGCACTGACTGTTCATTCTGGTAATCTCAGTGTGTTGGAGAAAGGACACAACACAAATACAGTCTGAACACATGTATAAAATACCTCTGACAAGCTGGAATGGTGCAGTAGAGTGCGAAGAACACCATGACCGCAAACACACTGATGACAACATATATCAAGGTGGTGGGGGACCAGGCTCCTGCCAGAGAACACAACACAGAATAAATAACTATAATTCAAATTCAATAAATAGGTGAAATTAAACGTGTGTGTCTCCGTGTCGGTGGTACCTGCATGTGAGGTCCAGTCTACGGGATCGGTCCATTCGGACGGGACCCCCTGGTACATGGAACCATGTCCGGGGACGACCAGTGACCTGACTTTGACCTGGTGGAGCTGGGACGGGGCCAGAGACGCTCCCCGGATGCTGAGGGACGTGAAGCCCTCGGAAAGGTTCAGCGGGGTGGAACATTCCTGAGGATTCAAAAGATATAAAATCTAATTTAAAGGGAAACTTAATGCACTTCTATTATAAATGATAAATCATGAAATCCTTCGATGTAGAAAAACTTGAGAAACATTAATTTATTACCCAGTTGAAGAGTAATAATCCAGTTTTAAAGGTTTCTCACCTGATCTGCTCTGTGGTAGCAGACCTGATAGAACAGTTTCAGTTTGGAAGCTGTGCTCGGTTCAGTCCATTCCACGATCCACTTGTTCTCTTTCTCTTTCACTCTCAGCTGCCGTGGTGGGTTGGGACGGACTGTGAAACCAAGAGGTTAGATGTTGTCTTTGGTCATACTAATAAAGTAACAAACTCTGTATAGACAGTGCAGACTGGATTTAATCAATTTAAGACAAGTGTTAATTCATATGCTTGTATTTTAATGCTCTTTTTTAAATATATATTTTAAATTATGATATAAATATCTAATAAATGTATATATTAAATATATTTATATATCTAATAGAATAGATATGAATACAAATATGTATCTATCTGTATATGATGTTTTATCTTATCATGCACGGTCATAGACAGACTGTGATGCAGTGCTGCCATTTAAACAGGAGGTGGCGCCACAGCTCTTCTGTTTGTCCTCCTGCAGCCTGTGTGTCACGTTATCTCTCCTCCTCTCCTCCTCTCCTCCTCTCCTCCTCTCCTCCTCTCCTCCCTCTGTCTCGTGTCCACTCACTGTGCTGGTAGGCGTTGAACCTCCTGGCCGTGTGTGTCGGTTGGAGCTCCAGCAGCAGATGTGCAGGGTCTGTGCTGTTCAGTGAGCAGCTGTACCTCAGGGCTGTGCTGCTGCCCTCCCAGCTGACTGTTGGGTTCATGCAGCAGATCTCAGACCTGCAGGCAGGGATTAGAGGGAGTGAGCGACAGCCTCGCTCGGCCTCGACCGTGCGGCCTCGTCAACACTCGAACTTACTCTGCAGAGTGGCGGTGTCGACAGGACAGCTGGTAGCTAATGAAGGGAGCCAGCTCTCTGCTCACCTCCCAGCTGCACAGCACCTCCTTCTCTCCATGCAGCACACACTGCAAACTGGGAGGCTGCCCAGGGTCTGAGGCCAGAGAGAAATGCACAGAGAGGGAAGATCAGAAATGTGAGTGATGGAGATAAGGAGCGAAACTTCGGTGGGTTTTTCAGGAAGTTCACGGTTCATTTGTGCACATGCAGGAAACGCTTCATAGTTTTTTGCACGTTGTCTTTTCTGTGACTCACCTTCCTCAGTCTTCCAGGTCACCACCGGACTCCAGGAGCTCCACTGGCCCACGCTGGCCCGGGCCCTCACCCGGGCTTCGTACCTGCGACCGGGCAGCAACAGTGTCTTGTCGAGTTTCACGCTGGTGTTTGTGACGTCCTCGGTCTGCAGAGAGAGGGAAGAAGGATGAATCCTGGATTACTAAATAATAAATTCAGGGTTAAGGACGAATTGTCTATGTTTTTAGTTTGTTGGGTTTATGCGCTATGCTGCAGACGGCCACTAGGTGGCAGTTTGGATGCTTTGGCCTCACTTTGGTGGATCTGTCAGGTCATCCATCTTTTTAGAAACAGTTTGAGTTTGTAATCCTGTTTCACTTGTTAGCAAACTAACAGACGCAGCATTTTACAGGTGTCACTTCACGTGTCGCTCGGTCTCACACGTTGATGTGTGAACGCTCTTCACAAGCTGCTTCTTCTGCTTCTTCTGCTTTTTCTGCTCTGTTCTTCAGACGCTGCATTTTTCTTCACCGCAGCTCCGACTCCACCCGAGTATCCAGGTTTGATGAAGTTGTAACACCAGTAATTTCTTATCTCGGCGATAAACAACGTTTTCATAAGTTTCAGAGAATTCAATCGTCTTTTCGTGTTTGACGTTTCGATTGAAATCAAAGGTTTCAGAAATATAAGGGACACACATTTGTAATTTCAAAACAAAAATGTGTTTTTTAATGCTCACAGTCCAGTGGTCGTGTTGCTCTGGTCTGTAGCTGAGCTGGTAGCTGAGATTTCTGCTCCAGGAGGAGGAGGAGGGGGAGGAGGATGAGGAGGAAGAGGAGGATGAGGAGGAGGAGGAGAGGGAGTAAGGACTGGACCAGCTGAGCCATCGGCCTCCGTCTCCTGGATCGAGTGCAGACAGACCCTCTGGTGGACGAGCTCTCACTGTACAAACCAAAACACAGAACCACTTATATTCATGTGTTCAAATGGAAGCTTCACATCATAAACAACTGATCTGATTGGCTTTTAAGATGTGCTACTCGGACACTTGATTTATTTTTGTCCCGCCTCTGACAGGCTGTGAACTCACCGTGCTGAGAGAGATCCAGAGGCTTGGGTCGGACAGAGGAACAAACAGTCTGCGTCTCGTTCTCCAGGAAGAAGACAGTGTGTCTGATGCCAATGGAGAACGCACGGGTTTCATATCTACACTGGACGGTCCCGGGTTCATCTGGACCCGGTGGACTGTACGGCACACACAGCTTCCTGCAAAGGACACACAGCTGAGTCTCTCCCCTTTTCTCACAATGATCCTTTTCACCATTCGTTCCCTCTGATCGTCTGTTTTGATTTTACCTGCTGTCTTCAGTTTGGAACCAAAGCTGCGGGGACGTGTCTCCGTGTCTCCTCCATCTGCAGTGGACGAAGGACTCGTAGTCGTTATGGCAGCTTAAGGATTCCAGCAGTGGAGACTCTGGACAGAGAGGGACAACATTGGTATTTAGATAAGTGGGTGATGAGTTCAGTCCTGTGGGGTTGTCTTGGTCACTGTTAAAAAGAATCCATTACTTTTCAAAGTCATAAATTCAAAGTCTCATTCAAGTGAAAGTGTTTGAATTACACTTTTTGTAAATGTGTTAATAGATTGTCTTTGTTATACCTCAAGGCAATTTAATAAGTTTATAATCAAAATCAAACTAGAAACGATTCCCTTCATTATATATGGAAATAAATAGCATACTAATGGGATAAACATAGTGTAGTAAAAATAACTTTAAATAAGTTCCTCTCTGAAATCTGATGTAGATAGAAGCAATGCAAATAACTTAGAGTAGTTTTCAGTATTTGAGTAAATGAACTTAGTTACATTCCATTATGTTCAAACCTCAGACTGTATGTAAAGATGAATGGCATTAAAGTGAAGCCAAAACATCTTGATTTCACCCTAGTGGCTGGCCGCAGTATTGGTCATAAACTCCACCTCCTCCATGGAAGTCGATGGGACATTAACCAAATTAAAAAGTCTGTTTGTTCAGAGAATATTTTTCTGGTTGGTTTATGATGGTTAAGTCTGGCACCATTAACGTGCAGACTACGGCTTCGTGGAGACGTGTCGTCCATCTTTATTCACAGAGCTGTTGTTTTGTGCCTCCTGCCTCCGAAAGCATCCGGATTTATCCGAGCCATGAAGTTTTTTAATCAGAAATATTCCCACAAAGCATCTGAACTTGGATCCTGCTGAGACGTACCGTTCGCTGAGCTGCTGCTCTCAGGGAATCTGCAGCCGTCTGGACCAGAGGGGAGAACCAGGAGAGGGAGCGCCGACCACAGCACAACCCAGAGGAGAGGCATCGTTTCTGGGGACAGGGAGCGTTAAGAGGCCGAGGAGTGAAGTCCCATATCAACGAGACGTCTGTGGACGAGAGAGGGAGGGGATGTAAACACACACAGAGAGAGAGAGAGAGAGAGAGAGAGAGCGAGAGAGAGACTCAGACTAGCGAAGAAATGAGTCATTGCAGCAGAAACAGAAACTTCTGCTTTGAGTGTTGTGGTCACCCCACATCCGCCTGCTTCTTATCTCTCTCTCTCACATTGGATTGGCCCTGATAAACAAACCCCAAATATATATATATACAAAAAACACACAAACACACACACACACGCAAATTACCTTAAATAAAATAAGTTTTCACAAATAATTGTTTAAAAATGCACCAGGAGTCAAAACGATCCAACACAACTAACACAGCAAGTTTCAAAAGTCTGTTGATTCAAACACACTAAACACAGAACAATGAGTTTTGACCTTTTCACAAAGTTTCACCACAAAATGATTGTATCATGTGATCTCTTGTTTCAGACGGATATCTCTCAAATTCTATTTTCATGACTTTATGTGAGTCTAATTTTCAATTATTCTGTTATGATCAACCAACCTTGTCTTTAAATTGTGATCTGCGCCCAGAGGTGTCCGTAAGCCACCAACACACATAACAGCAGTGTGTTGGTTCTGAATGTAAACTCCTCCTCTATCTTAACAATCAAAATCTGTGTTTGTCAAATTGCTAAAAAACTTTGATGATTCTCAAAATGTATTTGAGTAAAGTAGAAATAAAGTGAAAAGACAAATAGGTGTAGAGGAAAGAGGATAGAAGTAGAAGAAGGGATCTGATTGTTTGAGTGCACTGAACCAAAGGGGGATTTTCAGGGTCACTCATGCACAACTCCACTTCTGCTGTTTAGCTGCTGTTTACAGGAGGTGAAGGGAAACCACCACCAGAACAATGTGAGCGACCCACATTAAAACTGAAAGCAGACACCGAGCAGGTCTGACTGTGATATTCCCAAACACCTGCACAAGTCTGCGAAATGACAGCGTGCGTCCGAGAACACACAAAGAAATCTGTGTTTTATGAAAGAGCAACCACGTCCTGGTTGAACACCTCCGCTAGAGAGGGGATGTTTTCCCCTGACCACTGAATCCATCCCCATTAAACTTACTGGAAAGCTGGGACCAAGGACCAATCCAGTCCATTGTGCTATGAATCTGGACAAAGGTTAAATATTGTGAAATGGGGCGTTCATCTTTCAGGGTTCTCGCACATCTTTTACAAATTTCCCGAGAAATAACTCATGGGCAATTGAGGAAACTGAAATCGACGATGACTGCATTCTCTAAAGATGGAAATTCACTGTAATTGATGTAACATCTGAGTCAAAGGAAGTCGATGTGTCATACACATTAAATCATCAGCTCTATGGAAGACCACAGAGCTGATGGCTTAATATGCCAGAGAGAACAATCGAAAAGAATCATTTAAAATCTTTGAACACCAAAATCACGATGACAAATCCTGATAACTACAACATACACACAATTCCAAGCTGTGGAACACTTTTAATTTAAAGAATACAAACGTGAACAATGACCCACAAATTTATTAAATCTCCCTCTTACCACAGCCTGAAGAAACGAGCTCTGCCTGTCGACCGTCCGTCGCTCTGCCTCCACCGCTTCCTTCTCGTCAGCCGGCTCCTCGCCAACGCTGTCGAGAAGCCAGTGGGAGTTTCTTCTGTGTCGAGGTCCGTTTCCCCTTTTCTGTCCACACTCACAACGAATGTCACTTTATTGCACCGTCAGTCATTTTTCATCCGTAGGCTTCAGAATGTAAATTCTGAAGTGACTGTGGAGGCGCAGACCCTGGGTCAGATCTGGGGGTCGTGTAGAGCGGCCGGAAACAATGTGTCCAGGAATGTACAGTCTACTTTTGAGATAGTCCCAGTAAATATTTTAGGGCGTACAAAGTTTAATTTGATGTCCTAGCGTGAACCTATGTATCTAATTTTTGAATTATAGTTTAATCTATTTAATAGGGTGTTTGTGCTGTTTTTTTAATTGAATTTTTTTTAATTATTTAATGTTACATATCTGCAGTTTAACGTTGCTATATAATATTTAATAAATCAATTTAAAAATGTTACTGCACCAAAAGCCGATCATCTGCAGTTTAATGTTGTTGAATACGAGTTTTCGAATGATGTTTATCTGTTGGTAAATAATGTTAGATTTTAGAAAAGAGGAAGAACATTTTCAACAGGTTTTATTTCCTCTCTGCAAACTGTCAGTTTTGTGTTGCTGGTTATTATTAACTGTAAAAATGACACAGGCAACGAAATACAGATCTTCAAGCACAAAAGTCCAAAATTAAAAGCGACTTTGTGAAAGAAAATGAGCTTTGACTCCATCTGCACTCGTCTGCACTTCATTGTTCAAACTCAGAAGCCGACTCACGTCTTCATTATTTTTTATTCACACCTCTGAGATCACGTTTTTTCATAAATGAAGTTGTCAATTGTGTTACTGTAACTTATTAACTTTGAACAAATTTGATTAATTTGTGTATATTATTCTGTGAGAAAACCCAAACTAGATACAGTCTTGAAAAACATTAATAGAACAAACATTGTTGCACAGCTTTCTCAACACAAAGAGAGGCCCCTCATTTGTGTGTGTTATTATTTTAAGTTGTCGGTGTTAGCACTTCACAAGTGGGTTTGTTGTGAGTCCATTCTAGAATAGCTCCGGTCTCGAGAGACTTCCAGATGAAAAAGAAGAAGGAAACTTCCTTGTTTCTCAAAAACAAGAAGGAACTCACCAATCAACCGTCAGCTCATATCTGCACAGCAGCTGCTCGAGGTCTGTTGGTGTCAAACGTCCAAACCGGCTCACGAGCTCATGTTCTCTTATTTTGCAAAGGAAAGTTTCAAGCGATATAAACAAATATAAAATTGACTCTGACACGTGGTACGTCTCAGGACAGATCACATGTAGATGTGACACACAGGTCTCATTGGGTCGCTCTGCTTTTTCTTCTATTATAAAAAGTTCAGGTTCACAAGCACAGCACATTTTCAGTCAAGTACAATTACTTGTTAAACGTTTTTTCAAATACATTTCCTTTAATTAAGTAGGTTTATTTTCAGTCACATTTACTTTGACTCACTTTACATATTTATTTCCTTTCCTCCTCTGACACCTGCAGAGTGGCATCCTGTTCTGCAGTGTCGGTAAATTCACATCACACCCGCCTTTGTTAAGAAGAAGTCTTCACTCTTCAGAGGGCGTTTTTACACATAACAGCTTTTCGGTTGGAGAAATTCGAGGCTATTAAGACTTAATAGTTCGTGCTTTGCTTTTAAACTTCCCCCGGTCATTTTAAATTAAGGATTTTGCTCTGCTGCTGTCCGAGTGTGCGTCTGAATCGTGTCACATCTGCATGAAATGTTGTGATTGGAGACATTTCGAATTTTGGTCCTATCGTTTCTTTTTATGCTACTTTAAAAAGTGAGACACGTAATGAGGCCTAATTAAAGATGGATGTGCACCTTCCTATCTCACCGTGTGCACCTTTACGCACGGATTTTGGATAATTACTGGTTAAATGACATTTTGAACAGATGTGGGACAGATGACTAAGACTGAAGTGCACGTCACAGATTTACATACGTGCACACGTTCAGGTCTCAGAGCATAATGATGTTGTTTCCGCTTTTTTATTTTTTATTCTCATGTTAAATCAAACAGACTCGGCTGTGTTTCCCGGAACGGAAAAAAATAAATTACCCAATTAAAACAATACGATTATAATTACTCGGAGAAAGAAAAAAATCGGTGCTAATGGTATTTATACACATCGTGATCCGAATGATTGGACCAGTTGTTGTTGACTAATGGTGCAGCGCTCACCAGCACACCGCCATCATCCTGCTGCTTTACAATGAGATGCTCTCCGAGGCTAATGAGAATGTAAATGTAAATTAATGAGATCAATAGTGAGTGCGTGAGACGAGGGATGGGGTGGGGGTGGGTGGTGGGGGGGACAGGGGAGAGTCAATTACTGGTCTGTTTATTAAGAGACGTATCCAAGTCCAACAATAATACATTATGGTAATTATAAAGAAGTATGTGTGGTTTTAATCTGGGCAGAGTGCTGTGAGAGGAGGAGGCATATCTGTCCAAAACACACACACACACACTCACAAACACACACTCACACACACACACACACACTGCAACATTCCATTAGTCCTCGTTTCCCGATATCACTTGAGAAAAGACAGAATCCAAAAGTGAAACCAGAAATCACGTCGGTGCATGAACCCGCCTCACGTGAGCGATGCGGTCACTTCCTGTACGGCTACTGGATTCCTCCTCCAGACGAGAGAAGGTTCGAGGCAAAGAGGGGAAATGGTTTGTTGCAGTGCGCTCACTTCCTGGTTTCAGAGACAGAAGCGGTGCTCGAGCAGGAAGCGGCCGCCTCATTCTGGTCAGGCCCGTTAAATCTGCAGCTCCTGGAGGAGACAGAGATGCAGCAGCATGTGAGGCGGGCGAGCTGCGCCTGTATCCCTCTCTCTCTCTCTCTACCCCTCCCTCTCTCTCTCATGCATTCCATTTATTTTACAAACACAATCCATGCACACACGATGTACACACACACACACAGTGATTTCCCTGAGAGTCTCACAGGGGTGATTCCCATGGTGCAGCACATTAGTATATGTGGAAAACATCACATTACAGACGAGCCTGGAGGCTTGGAGCAGTTTTCTCTCTCCAGCTCTTTGTGTCTTTCTCTCGTGAGCAGCGACGGCCACTGACAGTAATGTGTTTAAACAGCTGAGCAAAGCTCTTTGTATATTTATTTCCTTTCTCTTCTCATTTTCTCTCTGTGTCAGGGAGACAACAGGACATGGGATTAAGCTCTGTGTTGACTCGCCTCCATTCTGCTGGAGCGTCCTTTCCTCTTCAGCTCCACACATGTCGACTGCAGCCGATCCAAACCCCGGACTCTGAATACAGAGAGAGGGTTTTAGATGTTTCCCATCTGGGGTTATCATGGCAGCTTTAATGAGCCTCAGGGCCACAGCAGATAGAGATAAGATCTGATCTCTAATCTGAGGCCACTGGCTTCTTCTTTTTCTAAACCATGTCCAGAAGGTTCTTTACCAGCCACTTCTTCACTGAGAGGTTTATTTACTGCTCATCACCAGCAGACCCGTGTACATATGCACACAGATTAAATACACAAGAAAGTTTAATTAGTTTAACTGACAGTTCTGGTTGGACAATTCAGTGACGACGCACAAGAGGACAAACAAAACAACCACAAGCTCTAAAATAGCCACAAAAAGAACACAAAGAGACACAAGATGAGAACACAGAGGGATGCACAATGCAAAAAATCACAAGTGCAAAGAAACACAACATCACACAGAGGACCTCTAATGACCAAAACATACAAAAAAAACACAAAGAGAGACAAGATGTGCACAAAGACACACAATCACTACAAAAACCAAAGGAGAGAACGCGATTGTTAATAATAATATATATAATCTGTTAATTGTAATTTACTTCCTTTTTTATTGAAATGTGGAGAAATTAATCTAATCCCACAGTAGCACTATTGTAATTTAATTTATTATATTACATATGTTTTAATTTTGTTATCTTTCTTAAGGAATCGTCGAACAAACACTTAGCTTGAGGTAAAATAAAGAGCTGCTGAGAAAATCCTTCACATCTGGATCCTCGGATTTAATCTTGTGTCTCTTTGCACATTTACAAACAAATAAAGGGTTAAAGTAAGATACGTTAAGTTTAATGGCTGGAACATCTGTAATGCTGCTGCCTATTCAAATCCAGAACATCATTCCACATCACATCTGGGAGCCCTTCTGGCATCACAGCTCTAGTCCCGTATCTTTGCTGTGTCTACGTTGTTGTGTGAGCTTTGTGCGCCACGGAGAAAAGGCAACAAAGGGACGACAAATACTTTCAAACACAAAGCAACAACAAACAGACACAAAACTCAGGGGAGGAAGACAAAATGAGCAGAATAATATACAAAACGACAACTAAGAGACGACAAAGAGACGACAAAGTGACGACAACGGACCACAGAGAAAAGCAAAATGCTGACAACCATCGTTGTGAGTCTCTTGCAGTGCGGGTGTGTAGAAGAGGTGGAGGCCGGACTCCTCACAACCGCACATCAGCGTTAAGTGTTTTTCAGTTTACATGCGACCACACACTTTCCCGAATGGCCCACAACAGATCATCAGACTTCCACAGTAACATCATCCTCCGTTCCTTCTTCTCTTTCTTCCCTCTTCTCTTCGTCATCCTTTCATCCCAGAGTGACTCCAGCCACAGGTCAACTTCTCTCTCTTCTCTTCTTCACACGGCCTGTCCCCATCACTCCATCTTTTCTTAGGTGTGACCCTGTCTGAGTTCCTGATGCATTGATCAATTATTCTTGATGTGTAAATGATTCATTGGATTTAAGGTGAAATCGATCAATCACATTTTATTTGTGTAGCTTCATATTCACAAATCACATTTTGTGTTGTGGGGCTGAAACAAGGTGCGACATCCTCTGATTATTAAACCTCAACACGAGTGAAGAAAAACTACAAAATACACCACATGTACAGAGCACATCAACAAAATAACAATTATTCTTGTAGTAAATGTTAGAAATATTGAATTTATTAGAAATCTAGTTGTAAATATGATCCATGATCAGCTTCAATTAAAATCTGATGCACAACAGGTATTAGGGATCATAAAGTACATAATTGTTGCATCACAAATTGCCCGTAACAAATACTTCGTTTTTTCTTTGTTGTCATTTAAGGTTTGTTCATAACTGGAACTCAAGCAGAAAGTCACGGGACCTTTAAAACCGACTCTAAGAACTTTTGAGGGACTTTCCAAGAACTTTGAACCTACAAATTGTCTCTGAGCGTCACTTTCACTTCCTTTGCCACGTGTCTTAGAGCTTGCAGAGATGTTTTGTGCTGTGTTTGTTCAGATTGTGTGTTTTCATGTGGTGTTTGCAGATGATAGATGGACGAGACTCACCTGAGGAGCAACAAATGCCCGTTTCAAACTCTCCACCTGCGTCTGTGTTGCTCTGCAGAGAACTACCCCATGTTTCCTTTAGTCTCCAGAATTCATTCATCTCTTCTCCTCTCTCCTCTCTCCTCTCTCCTCTCTCCTCTCTCCTCTCTCCTCTCTCCTCTCTCCTCTCTCCTCTCTCCTCTCTCCTCTCTCCTCTCTCCTCTCTCCTCTCTACTGTCTCCTCTCTACTGTCTCCTCTCTCCTCTCTCCTCTCTCCCCTCTCCTCTCTCCTCTCTCCTCTCTCCTCTTTGCCTCTTACTTCTCTCCTCTCTCAACTGTTTCCTGTCTCCTCTGTGCCTCTTGCCACTCTCCTCTCTCCTCTCTCCTCTCCTCTCCTCTCTCCTCTCTCCTCTCTCCTCTTTCCTCTCTCCTCTCTCCTCTTTGCCTCTTCCTTCTCTCCTCTCTCCACTGTTTCTTGTCTCCTCTGGGCCTCTTGCCACTCTCCTCTCTCCTCTTTGCCTCTTCCTTCTCTCCTCTCTCCTCTCTCCTCTTTGCCTCTTCCTTCTCTCCTCTCTCCTCTCTCCTCTCTCCTCTCTCCTCTCTCCTCTCTCCTCTCTCCTCTCTCCTCTGTGCCTCTTGCCACTCTCCCTCTCCTCTCTCCTCTCTCCTATCTCCTCTCTCCTCTCTCCTCTCTCCTCTCTCCTCTCTCCTCTCTCTCTCTCCTCTCTCCTCTCTCCTCTCTCCTCTCTCCTCTCTCCTCCTCTCGCCCACAGACGTCCGTCCACCTCCTCCAGTAACTTATTGCTCTAAAGTTAGTTGCAGTATCTGAGCTGGAACACACCAGTGCAGGATGGATTACAGTGTGACTTGATGGACTGAAGGACATTTTCGCTGCTCTGGAATTGATTGTATCCAGGGACCGCCGGCCTGTGACAGCCTGACATGTGTTGTACTTGTATTTTTTTTTGGGGGGGGGGGGGTCGACCCTGTTAAAGGCTACTGGAGGAAATTCGAATGAAATCGGATGGACTCACTTCTTCTTTTGTCCAAATGAATCAGAACATGAACATTTTGTGTTTCCTCTCTTCCCCTTTGCCTCGCTTACTTCTCTTCTCACTCACCTCGGGTCACATCCTCCTTTATTCCTCATCCCTTCCTTCTTCTCGGTCTCTGCATCCTTCTCCTTCCTTCCTCGCCCCTCTCTCCAACTTTCCTCTCCCTCCATTCCCTGCAGTCCCCCCTCCTCCTCCTCCTCCTCCTCTTCCTCCTCCTCCCGTCAAACATCATACAATCCCCTCCTATCCCAATCCAGCGCACCCTCGCTCTCTCTCTCCCTCTCCCTTTATCTCTCCCTCCCTCTCTCTTTCTCCCCTTCATCTCACCTCCAGCCAGCCTGAGCTCCCTCTTCCTCCTCCTCTTCCTCCTCTTGGATCACACAGCCCGCCTGCTTTCGTGCACTTTCTCTTCTTCCTCTCTCTCGCTCTCTGTCTCTTCAAAACCTCTCACTCTCTCCACTGTCTCCTGTCTTTTATCGCTCTTTCTGTCTCTTTCTCCCCGTCTGTCCTCCTCTTCTCTTCAGCTGCCAGGAGCTCGCAGACTCTTCGCTCTTCCTTCAACCAGTGAGGACACAGAAGCACTCGGGACGAAGACTCTGTCGCTGGAGGTAAGTGACTGTGAGCGTGTGTGAGTGTGTGTCTGTGAGTGTGTGTGTGAGTGTGTTAGTGTGTGCTGGACATTCACCTTACCTGCATCAGCTGAGAAAGACAGATGTTATGCAGCAAATGGAAAAGTGGCAGTACGATGAAAAATGTGAAAGGGGACCAACTGTTATAGATGACGAAGGTGATGAAGATGATGAAGATGATGAAGATGATGATGATGATGATGTAAAGTGAGAGAAAATAATGGGAAAGAAAGAGACTGTGATGCAGTTGTCTCATTCGACTGCATAAACCCAGACAAAAAAAAGAGTCTGAGAGAGTTGAAGAAGAAAAGAGAAGAATAGAAAAGATAAAACAAACCATCACATTAATAATGAACAGCCCGATGGAGAGAGAGAGAGAGAGAGAGAGAGAGAGAGAGAGAGAGAGAGAGAGAGAGAAATATTCAGGGCAAAAAACGAGAACTGGATGCTGATGTTCTCCTGCTGTGGCGCCTCCCTCCTCCTCCTCCTCCTCCTCTTCCTCCTCCTCTCCCGTAAAAATCCCATTCACAAACAGGACCTGAAAACACGGGATGGTGATTGGTTCCCCGTGCGCTGTGTGTGTGTGTGAAATACAGATAGAGGTGCATGTGCTCGATGTGCTCATGTGTGGCTCACACTCAGACTTCAATGCAGCTGCAGGTTGCGCGTTTGCTTACACGTTATTATCTCCAACACACAGTCCGTGCCACACAATGATGCAGAGACGCTGAGTGACGGACAGACACACACAATGAGGTTTTGGTGCATTTGAATCTGTGAGTCCAGTTTCCCTTTGGCTCAGGATAACGTCACGCTGATGTGGTCACGGTCCGGGGCCTGAGTGGTGATTGTGCATTGTCTTCTCCTTTACCTCCTAACAAATGTCTCCCTCGTTGCGTCATCCTTCCAGATTGTCACCGCCGGCTCCGGCTCAATCTCAGCGCCTCCATCAGCCCTCCTAGATTAACAGCTGTCCAAACAGCGCCGGGCTCCTGCCTCTGCCGTGGTGGTGAATTAGAAAGGGACATTTGTTTGGGCACGTTGAAGGACAGGGAGGTGATGAAGAAGGGAGAGAGGAGGTGAGACAGGGAGGAGGTGGAGGAGGAGGAGGAGGAGGGGACTTCGGAGACCATCTCAGGTGACAAAGACAGATAAAGGTGATTGAAGGGATAAAGTGGATTGAAAAATGGGAAAAGAAATGTGCAGAATAAGCTTGACGGGGTGTCACACGAAGTGTCACACAATGATGATATAAATGAAAATAAAACACATTGTTGAGATGTTAAAAACGACTTATGTCAAATAAATCTTTCTATTATCAAGGAAAGTAAATAAATAGAGAAAACCTGTGGGCCCATAACCAAACCCTGAGGTACACCGCAAGTAGATTAATTGACATAAAATGATTTTCTACAGAAAGATGCCAATCTGAATGATTGGATATGAACCATCTTCTCCCCAGGTCAATAACAAGCAGAACACTATATAATGCAGCCTTTACAATAACTATCTACAGCCCCCTCTGGACCTATGCCCTTACAATGTTAAACCCACACATCGTACGTCCATGTAAACTCTGGCACCAAATCCCTGTTAGATATAAAAGTCAGGTGTGATGCATGGTGGCGTAACTTCTCCTGATTTCACAGGATTTCAGTGATTAAACGAGCGTTGAGCTCCGTGGAGCGTGAAATACCCAGGTGTGATATGGTGCCCCTGCGAGGGGGAGGGGGTTGGGGGGGTGCGAACAATGTGGCTATGGGAGAGATAATGGTTTTGCACATCTGTGTGTGATTCAGAAGACTGAGGACATGGAGAGGGACAGGTGAATGTGAGAAGGACGGAGGGAGAATAAAGACAAGCTGTGCTCTGCAGGTCTGTGCGGTACTGAAGCGTAAGGAAGTGTGAAGGAGGAATTTAGGAACAGTGTCAGGGGGACAGGGACAAGTGGACGAGTGTTTGTGTGTGTGTGTGTGTGTGTGTGTGTGTGCGTGTTGACAATGTGTGCTGATTATTAAAGCCTCTGATTGACTGCAGGAGATCGAGTGCTGCTAAATGCTGGTTTGAGGAGGCTCTTGTGGCCTCTCAGCCGAGATGAAGGAAATGAGGATTCACCTGAGTCTCCTCCACACTGACATGGTATAAAATCTTATATATATTCATGCTGTGTTTGTTTCAGGTTCAGAAAATAGTTGTCGGCAACCAAATGGACAACCTAAGTTTTAAAATAAAAATAAAATACACACAAACACAGTAACTGTATTGTCACACCGCACACATCTGTCTCCTGTGTGGCTGAAGACCTGATTCAAAACACAAAGAAAACAGCAGCACCGGTGGTTGTTATTCATATATGTATAGACACAGCGTGTTTGTGTGTATTGTTGGGAAGCCTGTCTTTTGTTCTGTTCCTGCTTTTCTCCACTGGCAGTCTATTTTCACTCCTGTTCATTGTGTAGAGATTGTGAGCGTGAGTAGGATGGAAACCTGCCAGTGAGTGGACTGGAACGGGCAAAATTGGAAAATGTGGATGTGAGGTTGTTCTGTATGGTTCCGTGATCTTTGGTGAGGGACCATCAGGAACCTGCTTCTCTTTGGTCGTCATCACTCCCATTATCTTCTCCCTTTAAACTTAAACCTCTCTCGTCAGCGTTAATGTTCCTCTCCTCATTCTGCACGTCCACCGCCACCTGTGAGCTGACGTACGACTGTGAGATACCTTGTGTTGCTGAGCATATGGTCCCTGCACAGCTTCTCCAGCACTTGAGGAGAGGTTGTCTGGATAATTAAAACATCGTTCCCAGCCACGGGACAGAGGACGCTCGTGGAGAACTTGCGATTTTGCCACGAAAAGCACAATTAACCTGATGTTCAGGGCCCCTGTTAGAAGGCTTTAATTAAGATGTTTAATGTCTGCACTCCTCCAACAACACAACACGCACGTTAACACATGCCCCTGATAGCGTGATGGCCCTAAACAGAAGGCTGTGATCGGCGGACAGGTTCTCTGTGTCTGGTGAGTCTTCACTGCCAAGGTCAAGGACAGATGTTGTGTGAGGCGGCCGGCATCTGGGGAGCGCTCGTCGGTCTCCCCGATACACAGGCTGATCAGTGAGCAACATGCCTGATGCTGCCGAGCTGGGCTTATTATCATAGTGTGTGTGTTAGTGTGTGTGTGTGTGCCTGCAGACACGTGTGTGCATATGTATGTGACAGTTGGGATGCGTGTGGAGCGTCCTGCTAATGTGGAATTATGAGCTTCAACAATGACCAAGGGGCATCAGATCTGTAATAAGTTATCTGTAGCGTTGTGTGTGTGTGTTTGTGTGTCTGTCTGTCTGTGTGTGTGTTGGAGAGAAGTTGTATGAAGGTGTTGCACATTATCACCATGAACAAAAAGGTCTCAGGTGTTACAAGATTGCAAAAACTGCATTAGTTTAAATGCCTTTGGTTAATGGGTGTACTTCCTCTTTCTTTTTACACTGCAGATTATCTCTCTCATGCAGTAAATGCACACAGACACGCACACACACACACACACACACACACACACACACACACACACACACACACTCACAAGCGGATATGGTTAAAGAGTAACTCAGCCTTTTTGCAAATGTTCTGTAGGCAAATCACGTTCTCTTTCCCCCGGAGGGAGAACTTGGGTCCAAAGGTTGTTTGAGCTATTTGAAGGATTGGACGTTTGTCTATGCACAGCGGTGTCAGAAGTGTGAGTATTTTTACCGAGGTCAATAAGTCCACGCTAACTTTAGACCGTCACTGAGGTCAGCGCGGTGCCACAGGAGTCAGCCCATTTCCAATTAGGAAACCCGCGACCTCTTAAATGAGATCATTAACGAGGCCCCGGTCAGGTGGGAGCGAGGACGAGCACAGACGGATGAAGACTTTTCTTATTTTAGAGCTTGGGCGTTTTTTTTTTTTTTTTGTTCGTTAACGAAAGTAAGATTAAAAAGGGATGATGATGATGTGACCCATTTTGTCAAAGCCACTTAAAGCCTCTATCTTCAGGGAACAAAGTGATGGTATAAATAGATTCACACTGGTTCTCAAGCAGTGATTTGTCTTACGGTCAAATTTACTCGGTCAACAAATGTAACGAAATATAAAGTCTTATAACATACGTCATTAAAAGCCTGAATGAGACCCCCCATCACTGACAGCAGAGGATCTATAAGTGTTAGACATCAGCACCTTAATGTATTCAACTAATACTCTACACCATAACATGGAAAATAGCACAGAATGGTTCTATTAAAGGAATACATCATATATCTTTAAGAGATATTTCGGGAAACATGCTGTATCACTTTCAGATGAGAAAACTGAAACCACTCTCAGATCTGTATGGTAAACCTTATTCTTGCTCTTCCTCTTCTTCTTCTTCTTCTTGTTCTATTTGTTCTTGTTCTTGTTCTTGTTCTTGTTCTTGTTCTTGTTCTTGTTCTTGTTCTTGTTCTTGTTCTTCTTGTTCTTGTTCTTCTTGTTCTTGTTCTTCTTGTTCTTCTTCTTCCTCTTCTTCTTCTTCTTCTTGTTCTATTTGTTCTTGTTCTTGTTCTTGTTCTTGTTCTTGTTCTTGTTCTTGTTCTTGTTCTTGTTCTTGTTCTTCTTCTTCTTCTTCTTCTTCTTCTTCTTCCACCTCACAGACATGAGTAGTCTACATCCATCTTCTCATATGATCCTCCACAAAAACCTATTCTTCAAAATGCCAAACCATCCCAACCACAATGCAACTGTTTCTCCCATTAATAACGTATTCGAATGAATCTGGATTGTTCAAAAGGAGTGGAGTGGTTCTTGGCTCCCAGTACAACAGGAGAGACAAAGTGGGAAAAGCCCTGCGGTGCCCAGTATGCAAAGCACGGTTATCTTAAAACAGCTCGAGCTAATGTGGAGCAACGAAGTGTCACTGGTCAGAGGGAACTGCATTATCCTGCCCTCGGAGTGAATGACAGCTCATCTGAATGGCAGAGATTAGGCCAGATGAGCTGCGAAGCTTTGGTCTTGCGGAGCCGCATTCGTTCTGAACAATATCCATCAATCCCAGTTGAGTGTCAGATCCCAGTTCACATCGCGATGCCCCTCAGGAACAAAGGCCAGGACTCTGATGGTGGAGAACTCTTACTGCCATTTATCACTTTCTTACTCTCGTGACCTTCATTTCCAATCCCCGACTCTACGTTTCATTTAATCCTCTTCCCCTCATCCATTCTCTCTCTTCCCTTCCTCCATCCCTTCATTATCGGTCGCTCTGCTACTTGATTCCTTAATGAAAGTTTCCCAAAAGAGTGAGGGGCTGAGGATTTGGATCCTTCCATCCACAGACCCAACACCGAAGCCAAACGCCTCCTCTCTCCTTCTCTGTCTCGAACAAACATACTGATTACAATTGATAGTTCAAAGTTAATGGAACAATGCAAATGGATGTAATAGCATCACAAATTGAGGAATGTTTTTCGTTGTTTTCCCGAGCTGCAGCCCTGAAGTTATAAACCGCCCTCCCTGCACGGCAGCCTGATGTGTTTAGAAACCTGATTAAAACTCAAATAGAGTTTTGCGACACAGAGTGAATTTGCAAAACAACAAACCCGTCAAACACTCGGTGGAGTTGAAGTCATTAAAACACTTCGTCTCAGCCGCACAGATCGACGTGCCGACTGTTTCTGTGAAGTCTGATTTGAAAATACTTTGCAGTTCTGCTCCTCCCTGGCTGTTATTTGAATAAATACTACTTAGTCAACATTGCCGTAAAAATACAAAACATATAATGTCCGAGTGAGCTCATGTGAGAAGACAGCAGGATATTCACAGCGAGCGAATGAGGACAAACGCAAAACTGAAAAATTGAAATCCAGACGATCACAAAAACATTTCAGGATTAAATAAAGGAGCCACAGACATAGATAATGCAGACATCCAGATTGGAGACATTTTAACTGACACCAGTGTGGATGGATGGACATATAAAACATAAGCATAGGGTTTCTGCAGTGGAATGAACAAGTAACCTCCAGAGTCTGGACTCCATTGTCCGGACGTTTTCTGGAATTCGTGTGAGAAAATGTGTACGACCAATTATGTTGGTTATTCTCAGGAGGCAACAGGAAGCTATAGCAGTGTGATACACTTTACTCCACATGAAGAGAAGGATCTATGCTCATTAGATTAGATTGGATCTTGAACACCTATCTGTCTCTGCACTTGTATCTTCTCTAAGTGCCCTCCTATAGATGTCTGCAGCACTTCTCTGTTCTCTTTCTGTAGCTGTAACTCAGTTCTCTCTCTCTCTCTCTCTCTCTCTCTCTCTCTCTCTCTCTCTCTCTCTTTGTGGCTTCATGACTGACTGCACATTTCTTTCCTCGATGTGAATGTGCATATTCACCCCCCCCCCCCCCCCTCCCTTCCGCCTCCAGCCCATTTTCCATCCTGGCCTTGACAAACAGGCCTGAGGGCCGTCCCGAGCACTTGAGTGTGGACCGGGCATCAGAGACAGAGCGGGGATGTGTGGTGCAGGCCCCCCCTCGGAGTGTGTGCGAGCAGTCGAGTGTGAGCTCCCACTGCTGCAAGGTCAGTGGAACGCTATCCTCCCATCTCGCAGCACTGCGGGAACCGCTGTCAGTGACAAGAGGGTTTCAGCTGCTGCCGCCGCCATTGACCAGGCATCACTGCCGGGGTTATGGAGACAGGGCGGGGAACACATACTGGCACAAACTGGCATCCGAGCGCACACTCACGCGTGTGCTCATTGCTCACTCACACAGAGGCGGAGTCACGTGTCGCACACACAAACGCGCAGGACGCCACCAGCGCCTCCCGCGGGCGTATCGATGAGGACTCGAGTTGCGATGTCTCAGACTCGGCTGAACGCATCATTAACCAACTGTGGGGATACACTGAGCGTCTATATTTAGACCACGCTAAACAACCAGCAGCAAGCGCAGTGCAGACGTATCGTGTGTCAATATTCAAACCGCTCGTGTAATGAGGCACAAAATTAGATGAACAACACGCTGCGAGATGAATGCACAATTACAAGCAGCAGCAGAAGTGAAGATCTCCACATGAGAAGCGTTTCGCCCTTTGGACTCAAGGTCAAACTCTCGTCCTGAAGAGGAAATCTGCCGACTCTGCTGGCAAACGTCCCCAGACGACCGCCTCAATGTCTAATGAATTTAACCAGACTTCAAACTGAGACTTTAACAACCCCTCCTCTCCTCTCTGCTTCTTTTTCTCCCCTCTCCCTCCCTCCCTCCCTCCCTCCCTCCTCGCAAATCACAGACATGGTCCGGAATACAAATGGAGTTTTTCCTTTCTTTATTTGGGAAGTCCATAATGCTGTAGGGCCGGGGGAGGATAGGAGACGGGGAGCGAACGTGTCCCGGCCAAAAGAAAAGAAAAGCCAGGACGACAATGAGGTGGTGTAAAGCTGCTCTGCAGACAAAAAGACGAGGGGGACAAAGAGAGGTGGAGACAGAGACACGCCGAGAGGGAGAGAATATGTGGAGATACACGAGCAGATAGAAAGACAAAAGAAAGGGGGGGGGGCACTTGAGCTGCGTTTCAAAGATTCATGATTATGCTTCAAACCAATAATGTCACTTATCCTCAGAAGCTGCACAGAACTAATTGGGAAGTTGATCCTCAGCGAGATCGACTTCAAGTGTGTGACCCTCTCACAGGGCGACGAGTCAATGACCAGATAAAAAATATAGATCAGCCAGGCTTTGACTGTCATCTGGAGGATGTAGGAGGTTAGGTCGCAGGTGTATTTGGATTTGAAGACAGGTAATGAAGCTGCTGTGTGGAATTAATTCGTTTTTCTCTTTGCCAGATGTGGTGAACCTGGCAAATACTTTACCTTCCTCCATCTTGAGGAAAACTCCTCTTTGCTATAAGTACCAAAAAATGACTGATAAATCAAACCTACGGCCAAACTATCAATCAAAATCCATGCCCACACGCTGACGGATCAGGTTTTCATCTCTCAACTCGCAGGCCTTGCTTGTGATAGTGAAGTGAGACATCAGTAGTAGAACGACGACCTGAACAGTTTCTAAAGTTTCTGAAGATTGAATTCTCCGACTGTGTTCTCTGGATTCACTGCCTCCTCGTCACCAGCAGTTAATTTCTCTTATGTCCACCTGACACCTGGACCTGTGTGTGATTTGTTAAGCTGTAGTTACACTCGCTGCAGGCTTCGTAAAAAAGAAATGTTCAGGAAACATTCAGAGAATATCAACTGTACTTGAGTGGAAGGACTTAATGTGCAGGAACAAGCATCTGTCTGCAGCGTCTCTGAAGAGCAGGACAAAGAAAGTTGTCTCTGTTCATGTCCAACACAACCAACCTGCTGTGATGCAGAACGAAGACGTGTGTCTCTGTTGTCCTGTGGCTCCTGCAGACAGACTGTGAGTCCATCAACCCTCATTCAAATCAACAGGAACAATCCAGGCTGCCACTCGCCTCGCGGACGGAAGGTTAAACTCTGTCACGACTCACTCAAGCTGCACCGGGCGACCTCACGGAACAGAAGCACGTGAGCTGCGAAAACTTTCTCCTGACTCTTTCTGACCCCATCTAGCGAGGGCTCAACCATTTTTTTGTGTGGCATTGCCGGTTAAGTGCCCGTCACAGTTTACACAAACACTCTGTGGCACCATCAGCGTCTGTCCCCTTTGATTTAGAGTCTTCCCCCTTAAGCAAAACCTGAACCCCATCACTTTACAGCAGCCCAAGGAAAAGAATAGGCCCTTACATCACGCTGCTGTGAGTCAGTCGGGCTTGACGAGGACTGCAGTACTTTAAGCAGACGCACACACACACACACACACACACACACAGACACACACAGTGGCTGCATCGTACTTTAAAGACACCTATGCTTGTTAACGTTCTCTAACAAACGGCGTCTTCGACAAACAACATTCGATAACAAGGACAAATTACAGTGTTGGAAAGTTTGCATAATAAAAAACGAGTAAGAGCATCAACTATTTCACTGTGATGCTCTTTTTTATTCTGCAACGCATGAATCCATCAGTGTCAAAGAAATGTTAGTGCACGTATGTGTGTGTGACACTGCATTTGATACATTTGTGAGTGTGTGTGTGGGTGTATATGTGTGTGTGTGCAGTATTTGTGTCGTTCTTTCATTTACATGTTTGAAGTTATGAAAGTGGCCTGAATCCTGCCAGTTTGAGTGTGCACATATGCAGTAGCTGCTCTGTCAGAGGGGCTGCAGGGTGTGTGTGTGTGTGTGTGTGTGTGAGTGCCTGCAGTGTGTGTGTTTGTGTTTGAGTGTGTGTGTGTGTGTGTTTTGGCAGCAGCCCGGCCTCCAGGCGTTCTGTCTTGTAATGCCGAAGAATAAAACAAGACAGTAAAAAGGAGGAGACAGCTCCAGAAAAGAGACGGAGGAGGAGGAATGGGGATTTGCTCGGAGTGACGTGCAGCCTGCAGGACGGACACACTGCTGAGAACACACTGTGACACAAACGTTCCAACAGCAACGCAACAGTACAAGATTCTCTCACGTTAGCAGAATTATGCAAAAACGACTCAACCAATTGCCATGACATTTTGTTTAGGGATGCAGCACGTCCCAAGGGAAGAAGCCCTTAGATGCACTTGTGTCCGTCCTGGGATGGAGATCCCTCACATGTGAGTCTCTCTGAGGTTTCTCCCCCTGTTAATAAGGAGCAGCTTTTAGATGTGTGTTTGCAGAGACCCTCTGAGATTCACTCCTGTTGTTAAAACACACAGTCAGGAGGTGAGGAGCGGATCACAGGTGAAAAGTGCAACAGATTCTCCAGCACTAATCTGCACAGTGTCAACCCCCCCGTGACAAATCTGTGAGCTTTGTTATGCATTTACCTCTGATTCCCTATTCATGTCGGCAGGATGATTGCCGGTGACATTATTTATTGTGTCACGGCGTCTCAGTTTCTGTGAAGTGGCGTTTCCATTAGGATTCTCCAGAAGACGGCTGCTCAACCTTGTTTGCAGCCTGACACGCGGTGTTTCCTAAGTCTATTCTATTTTCTGCTTGGTGGAGCAACAGAGAGGAAGAGGACACATCGATGTTTCCATTCATTCAAACTTTGTTTCATTACGCCAACAGTCATGCACGGAGAAAAATACTCTACTGCAAATACACACAGATTCAGAGCTCTGTTTTCTGGAAGAACTATTATTCCCAAGCTGTGATACTTTGGACACTTTCAATTACAAGTGTGATGAGTAAATATGTTATTTGGTAAATGGAAGTTAAATGAGTTGTTTTCATTTTTTCCTCTGCACCAAAAACCCTTTTTTATCAGATTTTCCTAAATTGAAATGACTAACGATGGGGCCATTTCCATTTTGTGATAAATGTAGAAACTGTGTAAATCTGATGTCAAGCTCCAAAAAATATCAATAGAAAAACTAATTAATTCATAAATTCTCCAACTGATTTCTACCATGAAAGATAACTTCTATTCACAACCTCCCATTCAGATACTGGGATTCCTCCTGTCTATCCCAACAAGTTATGATCGCCATTTTTACACCTCATTGAGCTCAGAGGAAAAATTATGATAGCGCAGTTTGGCAAAGTATTAATGCTGCTGTCCTTTTAATCGTCTGGAAGAATGAATCTACTTGGAATGAGAAGAAGAGGAGGAGAGGAGGAGAGGAGGAGAGGAGGAGAGGAGGAGAGGAGGAGAGGAGCAGAGTGTAATGACTTGGCAGACGACTCAGTGGTTGAGGAGATGGCGTGGAATAAAGATTTGTCACACGCAGCATAAAACCTTAGATTGTACCACGGCATGTGTGTATAAATGTGAAGTATAACTCTATATATTTGTGTTTTTCCCGCCCGTGTGTGTATATGCTTAGGGATTTGTTTTCACAGCCCCATGTTTTTGTATCAGGGTTTTGTCTGGATGAGGTACAGCAGAGGCCGACTGGCAAAACAGAGGAGAAAAGGAGCAAATGCAAGGGACAGAAAGGTTGGTGCAATGATGGGGATATAGGCTGCCGACTTGTGGTGTGTGTGTGGTGTGTGTGTGTCCTCAAATGGTCATCATTCAATGAACCACACCTGGAGTATAAGAGCCCGGCTGCTGCGGCCAAATGATCCTGCCAGAGGGGTTGGAGGAAGGGAGATAAAAGGGAGGAGAGCGGATCGGGGATTAGGGGTGAACCAAAATGTGCCAGGAAAGGAAAGGTTGATGCGACCGCCTGTAGATGTGTGTGTCACTAAAGGAAAATGAAAGCGTAAAATGAATCGCAGGAAATGGGAACAGGAGAGAGAGAGAGAGAGGGGGAGAGAGAGGGGGAGACACAGGGAAGGACGGCCAAATGAGAGAGGATGGATGGAGAGGCTGAGCGATGGATGATGCTGTTAATTTGGGTTGCAGGGACATATTGTCCGTGTGGTTTCAGGAGGATGGAGCTGAGACACGCTGACAAATGAAGGAAATTAAATTCAAAAATACAGAAAACTAAGCCAAAAACCAAGACTGCCAAGAGTGGAGGACGAGGCCAAACTGGAATTAAACATTGAAAGACAAAAGAAACAACAACACTCATAGAGGGAACAGGAAGGAGTGCGCAGGCTGGCCCCGGTTCTAATGCTTAATATATCTTTTGAAGTAGTCTAACATCATTCTGCTATCGAATGGATAAAAAGTTAAACCCAAGGACAAACCTCCCTCCTTCCCTCCCTTCCAAACCCATTCAACCAGAAAACTATCTTTCAGATTGTGTAGCTGGCACAAATAAACTGACGCAGTGTGTAAGTACCGAGGCCGTGAAGGAGCTGCATGCTGCCGCGTGTGTGTTTCCCGTCCTGGAGAGGGGCTGGAATTACTTCTTATTATCCGGCACCTTGATTGAGCAGATAGGAGATGATTAATAAGATAACCACAAAACAGGGGGAGAAGTAAAAGCCCTTGATATTTCAAATTAATTAAATGGAAATAAAAGTCCTTACTCGACCATTTAACTCGTAGATAACAACTTGTGTAACAGTATCCATCCATCCATCCATCCATCCATCCTTCTACTTATCCTGGCTCAGGTTTTGGAGATAGTGAAATCCAGGCGTTCCTGTCCCCAGCTTTCCATCTCTTCCTGGGGGATCCTGAGGTGTTCCCAGGCCAAATGGGATCTGTTCTCCCTCCAGCAGGTTCCGGGGTCGAACCACAGGGTCGAATAAGCTTCTCTTGTTCTTCATTTGAATGCAGAACCGCTCAGTAGGAAGTGTTCAGCGGCTACTTGAGATGCAAAGCGACTCGTGCTCATCGAGGCGCGACGTCTGATCGTGTCCCGTCTCACCTGAGTAGAGAACGCATGACGAGGGAAATGAGAAAGCCATCAAAGACCCAGTTGAGACTGACAGCTGCCTGCAACCAGCAGAGAGCGAGGTTTCTCCCGGGGGGGGGCTCAGATAATCTCCTTACAAATTCCAGAATCTCGAGCCTGTGGGGAATCCTCCAGAAGACAATTGGCTGCGAGCTGGAAACTTTCCGCCCATGAAACGTGAGCTCTGGATTATTTTACCTCAGTGAGAAGAATTCTTTCCTTCTCTTGACTTTAATAATTTGAAGTGTGAGTCCCCCCCCCCCCCCCCCGGACCTGCAGAGGGTCAGGCTCCACAGGATTGACGGAGAAGAATGAAAGATAATGGACGAGAGTGTCTCCCATCAGAGCGGCTGAATGTCATCAATGGTTGAGGGGACACCAGTCCTGTCACCCGACCCTTCCTGCAGCCCCCCCCCCCCCAAACCATAATCACTTGCCTCTCCTAATTACTCCCCCTGTCCATCTCCTTGTCTCCCTCTCTGCCCCCCGTCTCCCTGCTCCCCTCCTCACCTGTCACCTCTGGTTCCACGTCAGCAGCATTTATTGGCAGACCCCAGATCCAGAGCTACTACAACTCCTCTGCGTGTGTGTGTGTGTGTGTGTGTCAGTAGGTGTGTGTGAGGGGATTTGAATAAGGAAAGGAGGGAGAATGTGTCTGTGACCTTGTGTGTGTGTGTGTGTGTGTGTGTGTGAGTGTGCGTTTGTGTGTGTTACCTCCTCAGCCTCTATTAATGTCGGCGTGCAGGCGGAGAAAATGGGCAAAGTGCTCTTGATTGAACGATAAACGAAATCCTAACGAGCGGACGAGAGGTTTTGAGGTCTCCTTCTCTTTCTATCATCCATTGTTTCCTGCTCTCTCTCTCTCTCTCTCTCTCTCTCTCTCTCTCTCTCTCTCTCTCTCTCTCTCATCTTTTAATCCGTTGTTCTTCTGAGAGATGACAGGAGTGAAGGATGCCTGGAGCGCCGTACAGTAGGAAGTATTGTATGTCCTGCAGCTCTGTAGACACAGACAAACACCCACACTCACTCTCTCTCTCTCTCTCTCTCTCTCACACATACACAAAGACACACACACACACTAACACTCGCTCTCTTTCTCTCACACACACACACACTACACATGTACACAGAAGGCTGCATGGACACTGACATGCAATAGTTGCGTGTCTAATTTTTGATGCAGGCCGCTGAGCGCTGACTCCATGGGTGTAGCAGCTCCCCTTCAAAGGTCAAAGTGTTGATCATTGTGCAAGTTAGAGAGAGAGACACACACACACACACACACATACACAGACACAAACACTTCCTCTATGACGCTTGCTGGTTGAGAAAAGGGCTTTTATATGGAAAACCTCTGCTGACTGAAAAGCGTTCATTCTACTTTAATGTTGCTCTTCAAGCTTCAGAATAATAGATTCCATCACTGATTAGGTTTGTTTTTCGGTTCCGGCTGCACACACAGACTTTGATGAACCGCAACGTGAACAAATCCCACTCAGGCACATGCTCACATGCACATGCAACACAAACATTTACATCAGACCCTTAAACTGCTCAAAACAGCATCAGGTGCAGATTTTCTATATGCACATTAACAAGTCGGTCTAGAGGGACGGTTGTAGGGTAGCAGGTAGCAGGTCAGAGGTTAATGCAGAGGATTAATATATGATGAGTCATGAAATTGTGATAAGATCTTTGTGTGAACGGGGGTGAGGAGTGTCAGCGGGCCAAGAGTTGAGCCAGAGGCGGACAGAGACACATTCGGTGGAGGTTGTTTGATCTAAAGCAAGCCGAGCATGAAGGCATGAGGAAAGAAACAACCAGTGGATGAAGCTGGATCCTGAGGCTGTTGGATGAAGGAGAACTCGACTGAAAAATAACTTCCTGAAAACGTCTCTTTTCTTTTCTCCATATCAATATTTGAGGTGCCCGATGCTCAATCTTTTTAAACTTTCCATTAGCTGAATTACACTGGATGAATTCTTCTCTAGATCACAAAGGAAAACATCCTGCAAGACAAAAGCAACTCGATAGTAAAATAGTTCCTAAGTCATTTCCCAGAAATCGTTGAGGGACATTGAATACGAAGGAGGCGCCACCACGGGTCAGGATGTGTTTGAGCAGGTTGTTTTGGATAAAACCATCTGCTAATAGCATCATCATCATCATCATCTGACATCAGACGTAAGCCAATGCTTAAGAGAGGGTTCAATCGTTTGTATCGTCTGCAAAGAAGTTATTGCCCCAAATATTTGCTATTAACACATTATACCAACAAATATCCGAGAGTCCGTGATGGTTCAGGTGACTTGTGTTGTTCTATAATCGAGTCACGCAGAGGAGACGGAGAGAAGAAGCTTCTCTTCAGGAGATTTATTATCCTGTTTCTCTAAGAAGTCATGAATGATGCAGTTTGTTCAGAGACTCATTCAAACGGCTCAGTTATGATGACGCTCGGCACTATCTGGTCTCTGAGAGGCTCTGCAGCCGCTGTCATGAGGCTGAACCTCGTTCTGATCCAGGAATTAAGACCAAAGCATTTTCTCTCTTTTTGCAGAGCATTAATTTAAACATGGTTTGACATATTCTTGTTGCAATTAGATAAGAAGTATTTTTCTGAGCTGCAGTGACTTAAATGAAACACGTAGCTGCTGCTGCTGCTACGTGTGGTGACAGCCAATGACTTAAAGTGCAGGTTGAATGAATGGGCTTTTATCTCATCAGATCATATTGTGATTGGAGGTGTGCACTTAATAAGCAAACTCATGCTCCCATGGGACATTAGCTGGGAGTGGATCGATGCACATGAGATGCCAGTGCATTAACTTGACTTGATTATAATTCCTCTCTAATGTCAAATACCAATCTTCTCTCTCTCTCCCTGCAACACACACCACCACACGGCCCTGCATGGAGGTTATCGTGATAAAACAGGGAACATGTGCAGAACGCGCCCCCCCCCCCAATGGGCGTAGCATGCCAGATACATTTGTTCAAGCTGAATATCGTTTTACCTCAACCGTGTTTGGACCCCTTGCTAAAAGGTTGAGGCCGGGATGGAAAGTTGCCGGCACCAGGACGTGAGTTGAAGTTTAGCTGAGCAGAAAATGGGCTGTGATTGGTGGGTGAATGATGAGCACCCATGAACCTACCAGCAGCTGACAGCTTGTGACAGCTTGTATTGTTTTCGATGTGGCTAACTAGAGCTAACTGGCTAAATGAGGCAGGTGAACCATACATACGAAGGATATAAGATACTTCAACGAGACACGTTATGGACATGAATGAGCTCAGAATTAGACTGTAGACTAAACCGTTCTCACAGTGCATCGTGTACACTAATAAAGGTGCCGCCCTGCAAACTGGCAGCGTCTAGATTCTCTCACCCGAGCGAGTCCTTGACTGAAATTAGATTTTAGCTGCAATGCGGCTGGCTTTCACCACACAGCAAACTGCTGCTGGTTGGTTTGATGCGTGTTAATGGACCGTTCACCTAGCAAACCTATACCGTCCTCAAAGAGCAACTAAATGTGAGCGTGCACACCTGCAGGATGAGCGTGGAGAGCAGCCTTTAGCGTGAGGTCACCAAGTCGCCCTTGGATTAACAGAGGTGCACGGGAACGTCAGGTGACAGACACACTTTGTTGGTTATTATCATAGTGTGCGGCTCGGGCCACTGATGGGATTCAAGCTGGAGAGGATTTAAAATGTGGGATTATCTTCAAATGCTTATTTTTCCATTGCCTGATATTGGTGATTTGTTGGAATTCAACAGACTCCCCCCCCCCCCCCCCCACACTCACATAGCGAGCACATTGCCCTGCGTGTACGCTGAACTTCAAGGTCAAGTGCTTTTAGAACACGCATGTGCTGCTGTGTGTGTGCAACCTCATATATGTTGGCAAATGTCTGTAGGTGTTTATATGCTGTGGGAGTGGGAGGAGGGTTACATACAACATACATGCTGATGCGTGTCCTGATGCATGTAGACACATGTGCGTGTGTAAGAAGCAATTTCCTCATTATTATTTCTCCCTGCGGTAAATCTTCTCAGGGGAAACACCGGACTCTTCTCCTGCTTGTAGAGATAATGGGATTTTTCAAGTTACACAATATTTTCAATTAAGCCACTAATCAATGTGTTTGCTGGAGTCGGAACAGATGATTGTTCCCCACATCAAATAGTTTAATGGGCTGCATGAACCATTACTCAGCCTTTCATTTGTTTACAGCACCGTCCCTGCCCACATCTCACGAGTCATGATTCACACTGGGTTTAATGTAGGCATTCCACATTAGAATCCAGTAACTACACAGGGGTTTTGCATATCTCCAGAACCATTCATCTTCTAACTGGTGAGCAGCTCTTTGTGCAGCTCCATGGTTCTGTGATCGGAGTCCAGCAGCAGGTCTTTATCCCTGCAGGTCGTTTTTTTCAGAGAGAAAATTAACAAAGGCCAAACAAACTTGCAGGTTCAGAATGGAGACGGCACTAGTTTCATATAATTACCTACAATTTATAACATCTAATAAGATTTGAATTGTAAAATAAAAAGTAGGAAATCATTAATGATCAATTATCATGTATATTATGGTGGGAAAGGCGTGTGTGTATTTGGTATATGTATGAATATCCAAACTACCCATTGATTGAAAGAAAAAAATATATATATTATAGTGAGATCATATTTAAATTATGAATGTATTATTATTTATAGAAAATCCTGTATATTCCTTAACTCATAATTTTTATAGGATTTGTGTCCCACATGTCTTCTGATAAACTCCTTTCACTTCCTGCAGCTTTCAGATCTTATCTTTCAAAACCATTTTCCATTTCTTCCTTTAAATGAAATAAAACAATTCCTCCCATTATAAAGCCAATTTATGGAGCTGGGAGTCAGGGTCGGTTGGTTGCTTGTCACCACATGTAAATCCTCTACAGACGCCACTGACCACAGACACGCTCCTGACTTTTATTAACTGACGATATCTTTCTCCTTTTGTAAATTTAATTATGCCCTCACATCTCCAAGAGTTTCCACTCGACAAGTTGTGCTCTACCTCCCTCAGAATCCTCCAGTCGTCTACTGTTCCTGTTGATGTATTCTAGTTCATAACTTTCTAAACTTTATCAAATAGTTTTTCCTCCTCTTCTCTATCTCTCAGTCTTTGACTCATGATCACTATCTGGATGCAGGAACTTGTATTTTCACATCCATTATCTGTAGGTTTGTCTCTTGTCTGTATGTGTGTGTGTGTTTGTTACTACATCATCTGTGACTGTTCTTTTCTGCTGGTAATGTTCTTTAACATCTGTTTGTGCGCTCTGGATATAAAACACATCAAAGGAAAGCAGAGGAATAGAAGCTGCCGGCTTCTGACGGCCCTGCAAGATACAATGAGGATGATTTTCACTGCACCACAATCCCAAAATGTAATAACCAATGTGAGGGCAGTGTCCAAATCGAATCCTGACTAATCGTAGTTACATCTAAATTACATCTGCTAGGTCCTAATTTAGTCCAGAGGTAAGCAAACCGGAACCAGGTTTAAGGAAGAGATTCGATTTCACCTCTATCTCTCCGGAGAGAAATTATCAAAATTAGGTTTTTACCCACGCTCGTCTCTGTGTGGCAAAAAAATGTAAATCACACAGCTTCATGTTAGTCGTGTTTATTTAGCTTTTCAACCATCTGATGTTAAATCCTCATACATCACAGAGGGGTGATCTGACTCCTCATGCTCCTCAGCAGTCAGTTGTAAAAGTGTGTGCACCAGTATCTACACACACGTAGGTCTCAATTATTTACAACAACCTACGGCAGAGTGTGTAATGATGAGACTATAAACAAAATGAGATGGAAGGAAACTCTTCAGGCAGACACCAAACCACACAACGATGATGATCACAGTGGAGATGTAGTGATGCTAGTGAGAGAGATGAAAGTGATAAAGACACAACTGATGATGACAACGACAACAACAAGAAGCTCAGAGAGAGCCGACACCACTCAGACAGATCTCTGCAGTCAGCGGACCCAGAGATGGATGAATGACTTCTGTCTCCTGCTGCCACACACGTACATCTTCCTGCAACAAATCCTCTCTTGCTGTGAGCAGCCGTTGGACTCGTCTTTTTGTCCTCTGTCTTGTTATCTTCTCCTTGTCAGGACATCAGTCTTCTGATGCGTCTCGAGTCGGGTCAATCCCTCTCTCTGTCCTCGGAGTCTCTCGGTATCTTTGTGCCTCTGTCGGAGGGCGTGTGCCCCCCCGGAACCTTCAGGCCCTGCAGCGAGGACGGCTTTCTTTCTTAAATCACAATGAGCCTGATGTGTGAAGCTTTGTATCTTCACAGGATCTGATTATTTAGAGGAGGAGGCGAGAGATTTGCTTTAAACACACAAAGAACAACGATGAAGCAAGTAAACAAAACACACAAGGACGCACACGCACAAAAAAAATGACAGGAGAGAAGATTGGATTTCCTAATAACAGGCGAATGAGTCCTCTCCCGTCTCACCCTCTCTTTTGGCTGTCAGCAGATCCCCCCCCCCCCCTCAGCCGTCTATCTATGCCATCTTTTCCGTTTTTCTTTTATTCACATATCTTCATTTTTCTTTTATTCATATTTTCACTCTTTTCATGTTTCCTTCACCAGTCTCCGTCTCCTCCGGTCCTTTCTCCAAGTGAGAGAGACAAATGGAAAAAGAAAACCGCTGAGACACAGTGATATACTGGTGCGTGTGTGTTTGTGTGTGTGTGTGTGTGTGTGTGTGTGTGTGTGTGTGTGTGGGGGGGGGTGACGTCCCAATAACTCTATTCTCTCTTTCTATGTCGCGGGAAAACTTTTGTAATTTCTTTTACAAATTCACATATTGATGGTTTGATGGAATTATTTTTGTCTTGCAATAGAGTGGATTTGTTGATAGAATACTAAGTAAAGAAAGGATTTGCAATTTGCTTCTGAGGCACTTTTTACCTCATTTGTTGAAATCCACTTGCCTACCTGAGGGCACCCTGTCCATTTTCAGCCAGGGAGACAAACTGGGCCAGAAGTACGTGAGTAATGGAAAAGTTGGCTTATAGCAGTTGTCAGGCCGTGTGCATTCACATCTTAAGGGTGTAGCTTTGAAGAGATGGCTGATGGGAGGAGGAGGGGGGGAGGGATGGATCGGTTCTGGCCTGCTCTCGCTCGCTTGTCCTGGATTTCCAAACCTTCAGCTTTAACGGTTTCCCTCGTATCAATAGTGGCGCGTGGACTCTCCCCCCAAACGGCCGCTGACATCATTGAAGTATAAGCACCACAACAACATCTAAAGAGCACGCGTTAAATCAAAATGCTTTTTCATATCCAGGCTTTGGTTCCCGTGAGATATCCTCACACTGAAGCTTGTGTGTTTGCTTCAGCATTTCTTCAACCCTATCTTTTTCGCTATCACGTCCCTCTATCATGTCCCTCTATCACGTCCCTCTATCACGTCCCTCTATCACTTCACTGACGTCTCCGCACTCGACCGCCGCTCCGATCCAGATCAATCAAACAGATTGACTCCATCAGAAAGCAAAAACCCTGTGGAGAAGAAAGATGCTGAGGGCGGGGATCTGCTCCAGCTGCATAATGTGATCAGCTGTGAGGACGATGCCTCTCTGCTGAGCGGAGGCAACCTGCTGGGGACTTCAAGCCTTTGGAGGACTTATATCAGAAATTGATATTATATATAATGAATTTCTTTTAAATAGTACTAAATCCTTATTTCACTGGGGAACGAGACGTGTTATACAAACACATAAAGGGACAACGTGAATGCAAAAGTCACAAGACAAAGATGTTTATACTTGAGATGTGAGGGAGTTCTTATTCGTCTTATTAACGATCGATGTGGTGAATCCTCGCTTGAGCTCCAACGGAAAAATCAACACATTTAGATGGTAAATTCCTCAGTTAACCAAAGAAGTGAGTTTCCACATTCATATTCCAGTCAGCTCAGCCAAGTGCCTCGCATCACCCTTTAAAAACCATCTTTAAAAATCTCATTCTGAGCCGGAGTCTCATAAGTAATCACACAAACCCAAAGTCTCTGTAATGGAAGTGATGCACGGATAATCTGAAGCAGTGGGACGACTGGGACTCAAATTCTTATGCTGCTCGACTCATAGGAGCATGAGTTGGGTGTTAAGTATACGAGCTGTTGACTTTGCTGAAAGGAGCAGGATTCCATTTTGTCTGCGGCAGCAACCCCTGATGGTTTTTCTTTCCCAGGCCAGAGGTGCACAGGCTTATGTCTCTGTCTCATTTCAGAGTCTTATCCCTTCCCCCACCTGAGTCCATGCCCCATCTCACATCAACACATTCATCCAGCCCTCCACCACATCACCGCTCTCATCCTTCGCTTCTTACTTTCCTCTTTTCCTCTGTCTGCATTCCTCTGTTAATTCCTGCTCCCTCATCACGCACATCTCTCTCCCTCCCAGCATCGCTTGTCATTCCTCCATCAGCCCCCCCAGTCCCCCTGCCGAGCCCCTTGTCAGACCTGCAAGAGACACATCACAGGATCAAGGGAACCCCCCTCAGCAGGCCTTTGGCTGCTGGAGAAAGGGATGAGGGAAGATTCAGCGGGAGGGAGAGCAACGCCTGTCACAAGGCTGCATCACATTATAAGAGCAGCTGATGAAGAGGAGCGGCATGAAGTGGTTAGAAGAAGATTCACGACTATTAGGAAACGATACTTCAGTGGGACTGGGGGGGGGGGGGGGGGGGGGGGGTTCTGTTCCGGGGACAGGTTCTGAGGGGAATTCAGAGCAGCGGACAGAAAGATAAAGGTTTATAATTCTAGACGGAACAACATGATCGTGAGCTAGAGCGGCATCAATAACCATCTCTGACAAGCCCGTTAAATTCAAGCTGCTTCAAAATGCACACACTCATGAATATCACTCACCCATTACTTTCTGATTTGTGATTTAGTAAAGTTGCATTCGTCTTTTGCAAATGATTTTGCATCCATGTAAAAACCAGTGTGTTACCTCTCTATTTCTATTCATTTCTATTAAAAGAAAAGTCACAACTTTAAACAAATAACCTGTCTCGTTGTTTCTCTGGGGAAAATATTTTCCAGTACAAAACATTTAATGATTACGTTGCGTACATAATAAATCTCTGACATTTTTAAATTGATCGTTTCTAAAAATCATCCAATATCAATGAAAGGTTCGTCATAAAACCTGCAGCGCTCTCATAAACACAAAGCCAAGACAGTAACTGATATAAAATCACCTCCAGAGGACACTGATCCCTGCTACACGCCCTCTCAGACACATAAACATTCACAACACAGGCCCGAAACTCAAGAACAGCATAAATCCATCCCTCCCTTTTTTTATGGCTTCCACGTACAGTCAGAGGCTCTGAGGTCTGGTATCGGCCTCTGGCAGCTAAAGCTCGCTAAAGGTCAATGCGAGAGGCTCTTAGTAATGCCAGTGGTGGAAACAGCTGATGTTTGCTGTGATCTATAATCACTACACATATGGAGGTGAGCCTCGGGGGAGGAGTCCTGGGCCGGGTGTGCTGCACTCTCCCAGATGGGACGTACCACCTGCCAATAGCTGTGTGTGTTATTGTCGGGTTATAGTAATAAAGAGTAATGAGGCCTCTTTGCAGGGTTCTATCTCAGCAAAGTTACAATGTCCCGTATAGTTGATGAGAGAAGATTTGCTGGAACTCTGATTATGTTTGTCTGGCTATTAACTTTACACATTTCTCAGTGTTTTGTTTGATTCAACTTCTTTGGCAAACTGATCTAATGGAGCTTTACTGGGAGAGTATCAGGAGGAGTTTATCTTCTCTAAACAATGGGCTGACTGCAAAGCCAACACTAGTGAATATGATGGGAGGCCTGTCAAGCTTTGCTTTCCACCATATGTCCATGTGAGATTTGTTGCAAGTCCACAACACAGTTTGACAGAGTGGGCAAATGCCCCAAATCCCTCAAGTGGCCGTGCACTGAATCCGAGAGTCCACAATCTGTCCGAACCTCCTCCAGCCTTCTGCCTGGGCTCTCACCAAGAGGCTGAGCTGTGTGATGCTCCTGTGATTCAAGGATATCATAAGGGGACAGGCTGTTTCTCCCATTCACCTCCTTCCAGTTCCAGGTTTGAGCACATGAGAGTTGAGGTCCTCCAGATGAACTAGAGAGTATTCAGATCGTGCCCTCTCCAGGAAGATACTCTCGACTGCTCTTAACTGTATAAAGCTCAGTCAGATTCTTCCCCTTAGCAGCTTCCAGTCGCACAGAGAACAACCCTCTTACACTCCGGAGAGACGTCCAACACAGCAGCACTTAGAGCTTGTGAGTGTCCACATATCTGCCAGGACCTCCAGCTAACTCTCAAACAGGATTGAGGCCGTCCCCTCTGCAAGAGCTTGGTCTCAGAGACAAAGTGGTGCAAAGTGGTGTGCTCATGCAATTTCTTCAGGATGTGGCCAGTCACCTTATTCTTTACTGGTAAGCTCCTTTCCCAGGTCCGAGTCCAGAGGGGAACCACAGTTTCTCATGCTATCCAGGTTCATGCTTATATTAGCAGCATTACTTTAAATAGATATTAATTAGTAGCGGTACGTTTGCAGTTGTGAGTAGGACAGCTAAGGTTTGCTGACTTTTGGTTCAGTGTAATGTTTCAAATCCTCCTTTTACACGATTCTATTTCTAAAACAAGTCAGCTGTAAACATTTTAAAGTAAAATGACATTTTCAGCAAATTCATTTCACATGTGAAAACCTGCAGCCGCTGACAGGAAGTCAGAAACCTGCTTTTGTCCGTCTGAGGTGGACACAGTGTCACTTTTATCATTACATGTGCCGACAAGGGGACCTGGAGGCTTTGTCAGAATTAAGCCAGTGAGGATACAGGATGCCTTAAAGAGAGGGAATGGTAGATGAGAAACAAAGGTGAGAATAAATTGAAAAGTGTGAAAGAGGAGAGATAGAGAAAGGCAAAGTGAGAGAGAGAGGTAGAGATTGGATCAGTTGAGCCCCCGTGGGCGGGAGGTGTGAGCCAAATTGGGTGAAAAACTCAAATGGCCGGAAGGAGGAAAGATGGAGAAGAGAGGAGCCGCGACACCTGAGGATAAGAAAGGAGGTCCGGCGTCTTGAGAGGTGGAGATTTAGGATTATTTTTAGTAAAAGTTGATTAGCATGAGAGCGGTGAAAGTGATACCAAGAGGCCAAACTTCCCCCGAGCCCACACTGAGCTGAACTTCATCCTGAAATAGTTGGAGCTGGTTCATATAAAACAGGAAGAGCACAGACTGTGATCTCTTGACTGGATGTTCCTCTCGTCCACCGGTAACCAGGTAAGAAGAAGAAATTTAGGTTTTAAGGGGTGTTTTATCTTTTTATAATATACAAGATCTTACCTGTGATTTTGTGATTTCGATCTCGATTGTTGGACATTGGTATCAGAGTGTTTCTCACTGTTGCTATGTGTGTGATAGATGTGAAACATTTAATTAACCGTCTTCTGCCGGCTCCTTCCTTAAAGTCAGATCAGAGCCAGATACAGAGACGGTATATCAACGAGGTAATTACACGCTGAAAGCTACGGTTTGCTGCCAATTCAGAAGGCGCCGGCAGAATCCTGTTGAAGTGCTTACTGGTGATATCGTTCAAGGTCAAACCTTAATTAAAGCGAAAGAGATTCAATAAAGTCTCTTGTCCGCACTCCAGGGCAACGCAACTTTGTCAAAAAGCTGATGCGGTAAAAGACTTGAAGTTCTTCCTGGTAATGCACTGATTCTGAAAAGTCAGATGCTACCACGAATATTTAAAGAAAGAACAATACGTAAGTGCAGCCAGTTAATTAAAGAGGAAGCTGCCTGATAAGATGTTTGTGTGTTGCAGTGAAAGATGCATTCCTTTTATCACTCTTAATGCTGCTACGTTCATTCGCAGATTAAACTGAATTTAAATTTTAATTTGTATGATAATATTTGTATGCAAATATCCAGCGACTGTGGATGTTTGAGATCGCTTTAATCTCATGTGTTTAGCAAAGTCTTCACGTTGGAGTTATTGCACTTTATGATATTATGAGTATAAGCCAGTAAGGTGGGAGTGGGAAGTGTGGGACCATGCATATGATATGATCACACATGTTTTAGCCATGCACATGAAATGGCTCTAGGGACTAACTTGCCTTGTTAGTTATGGTCTCCAGTGGATGCATCATTCTTTTCTTTAATCCACCAATAAGGTTGTGATGTGTTGTTACCTCCACTGTGTTTTCATTGCTGTTTGTTTGTCTGTTCTTTAGATAATCAAAAAACTAAAGAATTGATTTTAGTGAAAATTGAAGGTGTGGACCAATAAATAACCCGATCTATGTTTGAATTACATTTTAATAACTTTTTATTTTTTGATATTTTCACAGAATATCTAGTTAATTCAAAGATTCATGAAATATAAGACATATTTAGGGAACTGGTATCTCTTAGTGTGTAGATTTGGTCCAGATCCTAATTAAAATAGATTCATAGATAGATTTCTAGATCAATAGATACTTTATTGATCCCGAGGGAAATGTAGGCGTCCAGTAACACACACAACAGTCTAACACAACAGCAAATATGAATCCAGTGGATTTAAACTCAAACTTACAACAATAAAATATACCAAACAAGTGAACAGACAAACAAACACACATACACACAAACATACACACACACGCAGACCCACAAAGGGCTATAATTGCCAAGCTGTAACAGTGTGGGTCCTGTTGTGTGCCTGTCTGAGGATTAGAAAGTGGTCGGCGGTGATAACAACCTGATGATTCCCAGGCGTCTTCACTGCTCCTATCAAATCCTTCCTTTCATTGCTCGTGTTTCGGTGAGCAACACACATGCATTTGTTTACGAACGCACTGCATTGTGTTACCTCATCCCCATCGGCAGCTCTATAAAACCAGCAGACAGTGTAATGCACAGTGAAGAGGTGACTCCCGACTACCTTTAACCATCGAGCTTATTTGAAGATCAGCAGCTCAGATCAGGGGAGTTGTGACAGAAAGCTTTCAGAGAAGAGGAGAATCACTGAGGCCTCTCGCTGAACTCTCAGAGTGGTTCATTTTCTTCAGGTTACAGTCGCTGCAGCTGCTTCTACTCACGGAGGAGAAAATTACATCTCTTTGAAATGATCTGGCTGAACCGATCCCTGATTGAACACTATACACTCAAATACTGCCGACCCTGAAGGTCAGTGCAATGTTCCAGCGAATGCATTGTCCTCTATAGCTGTGCAAATGTTTGTGTTTATATATATTTTTACATTGTTTATGGAGTACAGCACAATTCAAGGCAACAGACCTTTGCAAAGACGCTGGTTACAGACAAAGACGAGCAGCTAGGGATGGATCGGTCCATTCAACCAACAGAGCGGGGGTGCACATGACCTTGGTGGATTCTGTTTGATGCTCATATCACACCTATCGATATTCAGACGGGAATTTCGGGGGAAAACATTGATTTTAAAAGATAAAGTTAAAGTTAAAGAACATGATTGGTTGCACGTTATTGCATTTCACCTACAGAACAATGCCTGAGGGCTGAATCATGATGGCTTTCTACACTATTCACTGTAGTTTGTTTACCAGGGACGATTCCTCATATCTATTAGATCAGATGAAGAAACCCTGGAAGGCTCAACACTGATACACATCAAAATAAGAGAACAATAAGAAACTCTAAGACTTTACTCCAGAGCATTATTATCAACTGATCACAAACATATTGATTCTCTAGGTTTCTTTCTTCTTTCCTTGTCAATGTGTCGAGATCTTTCCACACCGTCCCTCTAGGTTCTTTAATTATTGACCGAAAACACAAAGCACAAACGCAAACCCACGTCAACACAGTCAAACCACATTGTTATTTATTAATTTACAGTTTTCGTTTTCACGTCAACATGCTATCACGTGGGTTGAAGCTCAAACTGCTGCTAAAGCGCAAGTTTCTCCTTTTGAGTGAATTCATATGTGATATTCTCACAGTGTGGTAGCACGTCTACAGGCAGGAAACTCAAATTGTAATAATCCTTATGTAATTATTGGATATTTTGATAATTTATTGATAATTCTTCTGTGACTCTTAGATACAAGATTAGTTCAAAATTTGTCATATTAATCTTCATTTTAAAAGTGAGAAAAATTATATATCTCATTAAAAAATACCAAACAATGATTTAGTTTCTAGGAAAACATGTAACATAAATCAAGATGAATAATATTCTGCTGTTAAAGCCTCAATCTCCATGCAGGTTTTTGATGCAGTGAAAACACAGGATCTGCAGAGACTGACGTCAGATCAGCGCTGGTCTTAACTAAATCAATATGGCTTACTTTATACAGTTCCACCGTCAGCCCAGTGACTGAGACGCCTCCCTGAATCAATCTTATCCTCCTCATTTCGTGGGGAATTGTTTCTTCTCCCATCGGACACCTTTGTGGTGAAAGGTCAGTGGGGGGGACCTCTGTCATGATAAAAGACTGGCTGTGTGGCCACACACGTTAAGCAGTGTTCAGTATTGATCTGTGTGTGCAGCAGTATGTTAGAGAAGTAGATAACGCCGGGCTCATGCATCACCGGAGCTGAGTGGGACACCAGTGGAGTGTAATATATGAACGACTTCACCCAGTGGGAAACCCAGCACATACACTACTAAACACTGATCTGGTTTACTGTTATATATGTGTAATAAATCCATATAAACATGAGATCTCTCATTCAGTCATTATTGTGGTGATTTCCTCACACTGTGTAACATGTATATCTCATTGTAGGTGGATGTTGTCTCACTGATGTACGTTCAGGAGCTTTCATTTCGGGACAGTGGGAGGAAGTGGCAATGCGTCGTCCATCTTTATATTCAATCTATGGTTAGGGTGAATCCAATCCCAGTGGACACTGGGCGAGATGCAGGGACAGATCACCAGCTTACCCCAGGGCCAGTAAACAGAAACAACCATTCAGTAGAAAAGATTCTGAGGCAGCTGATAGAAGGAGGTCTCCACTGTTCCAGGTACGATGCAGCAAAGTGTTGAGTGATTTGTTTGAGTGGAAACCATCAATCAGCTCAGACGGTTTGTCCAACTCTGAAAAAGGACAGAGTGATGATTTGAGCCAGCTCAGCATTATCTGCTGCACACAGGGAACACGGTGGTGATGATGATGATGATGGTGGTGTCGAGGCTGATACAGGATCATTACTTTGACCTTGTTTTTGTGTGTGTGTGTGTGTGTATGTGTGTGTATTTGAGCTCTATGCAGTAAAGAGTTGTTTTTAGCAAGGTCATTTTCTGTCGATGCATTTTGTTCCACATGGAAATAATATGCTGGATGGAGAGCCATGAAATCGAATCGGTACATTGCAAATAATAATAACTTAAATGTAATTGTGAACTGATTTGTGTCGACCAAATAAAGAGATAAGATAAGAACTACCTGAACAAAATTATTTTACACGTACTTTGACAATTAATTTGGTCGATCTCCCACCCACGAACATAGAGGAGGTGTGTGTGTGTGTGTGTGTGTGTTTGCAATAGCAACAGAGGAGGGAGGGGCATCGGTCAAACTCAAGACAAGGTGAAAACCTCATAAACAGCGATCAGGTTCTGTCTCAGTCTCAGAGCAGGGCTCACCTCTCACAGTGTGAAGTACAACAGAGTTCTCCAGTGGTATATCATCAGACACAGCAGGACTCTCAGACCCCCCCCCCCCCACACACACACACACACACACAGGCACACTGCAGACTTGTCTCCTGGCCCTTCTTCCATCTATAACAGCTCGATGGTATCACACAGATGAAATGTAGAACACTGATATGGACACTGCATTGTCCTCGCTGCTCCTCTCAAATGTCCCTTAAAACCTACAATATATAACTTTGGCCACTAGGGGTCTCAAAATCAAACAATATGATGATGTTGTGAAACAGCGTGGGATCATGAGAGTTGATGTCTTAACCACCATCGCCGGTGAAAATCTGCCTGAGGCGACTCAAAAATCACAGATAATGAAATGTATTTCAGTTTTCCTTCCTGTTTCTATCAGTGATGTATATCTCTGCCTCTCCCTCTGTTACTATCTCTAATTCATTCTGTCATTCATCTCCTCCGTCTCACATGTCCCGGTTTCCTGCTCCATTTCGAGCGTGTCACAGGAGCAATACGAAGATGTCTCCGAGTTGTCGCCTTGCTCCCTTAGTGTCCTTGGTTTTTAACCTTGTCCCCTTCTCTGTCTCCTTTTCCTCTGCAGCCAAGATGGCAATGAGCAGCATCCTCAACACTGATGACATCAAGAAAGCTGTAGATGCATTTGCAGGTAAGGTCCTTGCCACATATATATATATACAGTATATATATATATTTATACCGTTAATCAGGCAGAACCTGATATTAATGGCCAATCGAATGCAACTCAATGCAGACAGACAGAGGAAGTAGTTCGAGCTCCGTGACCTAGAACTGACGAGTCCTCTGGCGAAAACACGTTCTCAATCTGTTTTATGAAAAGGCTGCTTTGTTATGATTAGTTTTTTTTTTACCTTTGTGCCTCATCGCCCAGATCAAGATCGAAAAAGCACCTTAAAGTAACTTTAAGAGACTTCTTGTGTTAATACGAATTGAATGAATCTACCCACATGAGTGCAATAATAAGCCTATAGCTTATCTGTGTGTGTGTGTGTGTGTGTGTGTGTGTGCAGCTGCTGACTCCTTTGACCATAAGAAGTTTTTCGAGATGGTGGGTCTGAGGGCCAAGCCCTTTGACGATGTGAAGAAGGTCTTCATGGTGCTGGACGCCGACAACAGCGGCTACATAGAGGAGGAGGAGCTCAAGTGAGACCAACACACACACCCCCCCCCCCCCCCGACACATGACGACAAACTCCTACTTATTGCTGCACACAAAGCTTCAGTGTTCTGTGACACTGATCCACACATCTTCTCTGTCTCTGAGCAGATTCGTCCTGAAGGGTTTCGCCAAAAATGGCAGGGACCTGACCGACAAAGAAACCAAAATATTTTTAAGAGCAGCCGACAAGGATGGAGACGGCAAGATCGGAGTTGACGGTAAACACCCAAGAAACACACGTGTAGAACCGCACAGAGTCCAGTCATTGTCTTTTCATTGATTATTATTGATCACTTTATCAAAAGAAGCTAGAATGGAGTTAAATGGCATCAAGGTTCAACTAATATCTTCTCTGTTCTCGTTAGAACAAAATAAACCACAGAATCACAAAGTCTGCAGCAGGTCATTCTGAATCTGTCGCTCCAGCTACTCAGACACACTGGTAGACAGACTTTTAGTGGAATTAGCTAAACACAAAATAATAGTGCACATAATAAACGGTGCATCCTGAGCGACGACATGAGCAGTTGTTACTCTTTAGCACTGATGGTGGCCGCTCTGTGGCTGTAGATCACGTAATGTCTTCACTTCATCCTCTGAGAGAAAGCGTTGGCTTGTGCTGGATATGAATCATATCACAGGTTAAGTCTTGAGGATATATCTAACTCTATATCACCGTTCAGAGCAGTGGGGGGGGGGGGGGGGGGGGGGGAGGATAAGCAGCATAGATGAAGGGTGGATTGACGGACGGTTCAGAGGGAAGTTAAGCTCGTGAAAAGATGAAACCCTGTCTCTCATAACTAACTGCCCACAGCAAAACGATGATAAATATGTGTTTGATGTATATATTCAGCCACAACTGTTCGTTTTGTATGCCTCCACCCAAACAAAGACGAGAGGCGTCATGTTTTCTAGTTGTCCTTCAGCACGTATGTCTGTATGTTGGAACATCTGTTCGTCCGTCCTTCGATCCGATATCTCAAGGACGCCTTTAGGGAATTTCTGCAAAGCTCAAAGTCTCACAGAACATGTGTTTAGCCTCTTGAACACTGAATCTCAGCCTGACCAGTTGTCACTGGGAGTCGAAGATGAACTGATTCTAAACCACGGGGCGTTAACTCCAGTTTCATGTTCTCCTCCCCTCTTGCAGAATTTGCTGCCATGGTGAAGGAGTAGCCTGCTGGGATGGTGCAGAGCTCCGACACCACCTCTTAGTCTCCGCCGCATCCTGAGAGCCGCTGAGTCCCATACCCCCCCCCCCCCCCCCCCAGCACCTGCACCCCCAGCACCCTGACTCCCAGCCCACTAGACTGCAGCTGATCCCTGCTACACACACTCCTGTGTGCGACCCCCCTTCACCCCCACACTTCTTCCAACCCCCCCCGCCCCACGAGCTTCATTCATCTTATTTATTTGATCCTTTTTATAAAAACTGCTTTTGTGTTTACATATAGATAAAAGACTTGCCTGCAGGAACAAACATCTCACAATTTAGCATCAAGCAGTAAAGAAAACAGAGAAAGACCCTCGTTCCCTTCTGTTTTCCTGTTTTCACCCTTTTCCTTATCTCCTTATTTTTCCTTGACCCCCCCCCCTCCCCCTTCCCTCTCTTTCCCTCTTACTTTCTATTTTTCTCTGTGTCAATGTCTCTTGCACACATCTATCTATTCATACCCGTCCCTCCCTCCCTCCCTCCCTCCCTCCCTCCCCCGGCAATGAGCTGTTGTAAAACATACCAAAAGATGAAAGAGGTCAAGCTGTGAAAGAATAAAATAAAATGATGAAAACAAAGCCTCAAGAACATCGACCGACTCCTGTGTTGATTCCTTCTGTTGACGTGATTCTCTTATATTTACTCAGTTCACACTTTCACTGCAGCTCTCCCTCTTTCCCTCGTCCCTCTTATCAAGCACAACTACTGAAGCCGTCTAATAATGTACTTCAAAAGGCTTTTGTCTTTAAGACGGTCAACTCTCTTTGAGACGTGTTCATCAGGCCGAGGCTGTGTCGTCTCAGCCGGGGAAGAAGCTCTGCCGTTCCACGTCTCTGACGAGCCCCCCCCCCCCCCCCCCCCCCTTCATGAATCTAACTTCACTGAGGCAGACGCATGAAGGAGGAGGCCGTTAATCCATACGTGAGAGTCTTTATTCAGAAGCACTGTGCTACTCTCACAGGGCCGCGCTGTCTGGCCATTAGCAGAATTGGATTCACACTGAGGTTCAATTTGGGTTAAGTATCCCCAGCGGAGGATCCAGACAGGCAACGCGGGATCTTTCTTTAGTAGGCCACTTTACTGCCCGAGCAAATAAACACAGTTCTGAAGCTCGGAGGCGATCACTTACACCGTGACGAGAACAGAAACCGCTGCGTCCAGAGCAGCCCCGGAAAGCAGAGCGCTTCTCCCGACAGCCTGTGATGTTAAGGTCAGTGTGAATCATTTGGAAGGCGAGAGGAGGAATCAGAAAACACTCATACTCCACCAAGGATTGACCAGTTTATCTCCTTATTGTATTTGACATGTATCAGTTACACATTCACACCAAATTTCACCTGCTCAGGGATAACAGCCCTACACACGTTGTGTTTCAGGTGGTGCTTTAACAACAGACACACAAACACACAACATCATGACACATACTGGTGGTTTGTGTGAATACAGAGGGTGTGTTTCTGCTGTGGAGAATACTAATGTCTGCGGTGGTTAAATTAAACTCTTTGAGGTGGAGCATCAGAGGAGCAGTAGAGAGAGGATTTTATTTGTTTTTAAATATCAGAATGATGAAAGTCGAGTATTTTGATGATGTTAAAAACTTACATTTATCACATTTTACACATAATCGTGGAACAAAATGATCAGTTAACCATCTGTAAAAATATGGAAGCCGCAGAAATAACAGATTAGCTGGAGTAATTATATGATGCTATAAATGTGATGTTACATAATCTATGACTTTGTTGCATTTCTCATTTCATCTCCGCCTCAGACATATTTTTACTGCCACAGGTTACATTATCATTGTTCTACATTAGTACATTTGTTATGCAATTAATATTTAGCAATCAGCTTAATTCACATGTGGCTGATGTAGGAATAAATGATGGGAACATTACAAAAATATAAAACAAAGAAAAGATCATTAAAACACTTTCATATCTTTCATGGAATAAATGATCCAGCACTGAGCAATAAACTACACATCTCACATACAGAAAAACACGTCTCATGCTGCCCATAAACAAGTTATTAGCATCATATCACAGAGTTTAATGGTTTATTGCCAAATGGCCAATATCCAAATCATTCCCATGTCATTTCTTCATTTGAAAACATTTCAGTGCCAACAAATCAGATATCTGAGGAGGAAAGGTGATTCAGGACCGGGTTTGATCAATTCACAAATTAGTTTAGTTATTATTTTACAAACCACAGAGCAGAAAACCTGCCTGCTTCGAATATTAGGTTGTTAATTTACAAAGATCTGAGGAATAAATGTCTAACATCCTTGTGCAAATCCAAGAAAACGCTAAACTTGTTATTCAAGCGTTTTCCCTCTTTCTTGTGTGTACACATCTACAGTCCGACTCTACGTCAAAGTATTGAAGGTCCAGTTTTTTTACCTTAAATGCAAAACATGGACAAGAGTGCAGGATTGAGATGTCACATGCGATGAAGCTGTGGGGTGGATCTGTCGTTGGTGGTGGTGGGCTTCAGCTTCACTGTTGCAAATGGGTTGGTTCCCCTTCAAGGTGGAAGAAGAGGACAGGAGAGAGAAGAGAGAGAAAACACAGACAAGAGTTTTAGAAAAAACAATATCAGAAAATGTTCTGGGCCCCTGCAATGATGTAGAGGCTACAGCAGGAGAAATGAGCAGCGCGTTTCAAAGTGCCCAAGCATCATCTGGCAAACTGTTTCCCCTGAAGTGAGAGCGATAGTCACGGTTCCCAAACGGCCATAACTGAAATGGTTTCAGAACTGAACTGCACTTCAAAGCCTGATGGAAAGAGAGTGATTCTGCGCTATTTAGATCACTGCCCTCGTCTGTGTTGTTCTCCAGTTTAATGGCTCCGTGATATACTTCAGAAAAGACCATTAGTTTCTCTGTGAGAGAAGACAAGAGCGGCCTCCATTTTATCGTCTAAAGCAGAGCTGCAGTAACATCGCTCTTACCTCGGGAAGAGCTCGGGCTGCGATGCGTGTTGCTGTGATCTCTGCAAATAAAAAGAGAGAGAAAGGTAAGGGTGAGCGAGGGCCGATCCACAACACTCCATGTGGACACATGCTTTAATGGAGGCTCAGCAACATTCAGCCCTTGACCCCTCGCCCCTCCGCTTTCAGCCGGTCTTCCCACAGGCTGCCCGGCACACACACACACACACACACACACACACACACACACACACAATCACATTGGTGAGTGCCCATTTGACACAAACTGCAAAATCACTGTTTTTCAAAGAGAAGAACGAGGGATCAGCAGCAGAGTTCACACACACACAAACAACCATGCAGGAAAATGAATCTATATGAAAAACATGATACACAGAATTATTATTTACACCTGCATCCACAACTTTCACTATGAATTCATCTTTTAATCTTACAACTCTACAGAACGGTGATAAATGTTACACCATTGTTTGAATCATCTAATCCATTATTCGAGTAATTACACAACTATATGATTTGTCATTTACGTTGATGACTTGAGAGAGTGTTTCATGGCTCATATGCTTTTGTCAGTAAAATAACCGTTTCCATAATATAATATAATAATTAGCTAATATATAAATCCATTTATAAAACTAAATATCAATGTTTATGAGGGTGATTTATCACCTTAAGCTCCTTCCTGCTTCTTGACACAAACAAAAATACCATTTAAATCATTCTGTAATTAAATAGCACAAAAGACACAAGGCTTTTGTATCACTGCAGCAAAAATACACAGCAAGATCACGCACACACACACACACACACACACACTTGCACACACACACACATGTTTGTTTCTTCAATCCTAGTGAGGACACTCATTGTCATAGTACATTCCCTAGCCCCCCTAGCCAAACCTTAACCACCCAAAATGAATGTCTGACCCTAACCTAAATCTAATTCTAAACCTAACACTAAGTCCTGACCCTCAAACAAGCCATTGAAAAAGTAAGGGCTGGCAAAAATGTCCTCACTCTGTGGGGTCATGGTCCTCACAAATATATAGGTAAAAGAACACTCTCACACACACACGCATGCACACAACCTCCTTGCCCCCCCCACACTGTCAGCAGCTGGAGCTTCCACCCTGCATCCACCAGAAGGACGGATGTGGTGCCATTGAGAGCAGCACCCTGCCACAGTGCCCCTGCTGGACAGACGGGCAAACAGCCATCACACAACTACAGTGGACGCAGCGTTTCTCATCACATCTCATTTCTCCTTCATCACTGGATAAAAACACAACGGTCATTAGTTCATAATTCAGCCATTAATGCAGAGGACATTCATTCACACTGTCTCTTCCAACTTGTGAGCGTTATTGAAGTCTGCTTCTCGTCAGTGGTGATGCAGCCTCACAAAGCATTGACCTGCAGCCTGGTGCATCACTGTCATGGGTCCCCTGGAAACATTTCTGTTGTTGTTTTCCCAATTTGTAAAGATTCTTTGACTGCAGACTGATGGACTGATGGCCGTACCTTTTTGCTGTGTGACTTTGACTCATCGTTCCTGCTGGGACTGTCCATTTGCATGTCAGAGTGTTTATTTGAAGACTGGGACATTGGCGGCGGAGGCGGTGGAGCGGGAGGGGGCGGGGCTCCGCTCTGTCCGCTGCTTCCCCGTTGGTCGAACAGGCTGCTCATGCTGCTGCTGCTGCTGATGCTGCTGCTTCGGAAAGTTGGGTTGCTGGAATTAAACAAAAGGAAGAAAGGAGTCTCATATCTTTTCCTTTTTTTTCACTGGACATCTGTTTTTCCTCAAAGCTACGGGTCACCCAGAAACTTAATTGGTCCAACTTATTAACGCAGACCTCATTTAAAACCATAGGGAGCCTGGAGGAGCTGCAAAATACAATGTGCATCAGGTTTGACAGGCAAATGATGTGCAGTTTTCTCCCCACTCAAACTTAATGGCTGCACTTAAAGAAAGAATGGCTGAATTAACTGTGTAATCCTATAGATGCTGAGGAAATTCTGATCTAATGGGAATTTGATCCTCTGCTAGGATATCAGGCACAATAAGAGCTGAATCAAACATAACTCCAATGTTCTGCTCTGAATCATTGCAGTTTAGTTTCATTTCACTGGATCTTCACCTGGAGCTGGTTGACTTGAAAGGATCATCCACTGGTTCCACAAAAGTAGCTGGAAACCATCCCGGGCTGAAAATGCAAGAGACATATGTGACTTATATGATACTTGCAATATGATATTTGCTGTATCTCATGGTTCCAGGAGGGTGAAGCCTCTGACTTCACTGGTGCTCACTTTCTATTTCCTCCTCTGACGCTACACATTGTTTTTTATCTACAATACTTTGGTTTATGTCCAAATATCAGCTTGATGAAGACATTCCTTTCTGCTGCAGCTGGACTTTGTGTTAAGCAGTGTGTTGTGATGGAGGCGTTCGTATCCAGGATATTTTGTCTTCATTTTGGGTTAGACAGTACTAGTTTGTTTGTGCAGTTTGTTCCAGAGTATCTGAACATTTTTATTTTCTAAGAGTTAAGTACAGATACACACAGACACACACACACACACACACATCTCTTACCGCGAGCCGCTGTCTCCTCGTCCGTACAACCAGCCGTTCCTCGCCTGCTGGACCATCACAGTGATTATCTCTCCCCTGGTGAAGGGCAGCAGGGTGGGGTTGGAGCCAGCAGGTTGGTGGGAAACCAGGGCCTTTGCATATCTTCCTCCAGCGCCACCACCCCCCACCGAGTCTGCCGCAGAGCGATAAACGCTTCCCTGGGGAGACGGGGCTGGAGAGATGAAAAATGAAAAACACACACGTCGGGAACAGAGAGAACAGTTCGCTGCAGCTCACATCGGCTGATGAACCCACTTAATCTGCAAAAAAGAATCTCTGGTGGGATGATTAATTAAAAGCTATAACGAGCTATGATTTTTCTTTATCCATTATGACCCCACGTTCATAACTCATAACTAAATATCTCAGACTCTGCATGATTCATTTGGTTTGGATGACAGAGGACGCCGTTTATAGCATTATACCAGAGAAGGTGGCCAATAAGGAGGAGGATTATCCAGCATGTATTTTCTGTTTTGTCATATGTTTTCACGGTATCTGTTTTTCACTGTAGATAAAGCAAGTTTAATAATAAGACTCTCTGCAGAGTGAAAAATGAATGGAGCGAAAGAGAGAGAGAGAGAGAAACAGATAAAAAGCTCAGGCAGAGATAAAGCAGCTGCTGTAGAGTGAAGGCAAAATTACTGATACACAGCAAAGGCACTTTGGACTGCAGATGATTCACAGAGGGAAATTAATGTTGCAGACAGAATTAAGTTTTAACATGGAGATGAACCAAAACCCTGAATGTTAAATATGACAAAATCAAAATGATATTCAGGGAGTTGGGTTGATGTGTTGGATTTGATTTTAGAAACTCACCCCTTGATGGTATTCTGCCGAGGGGCTGCTCCTCTCTGTTCCTTCTGTTCTCCTCCTGCCTCACCTATAAAACCAAGAACACACATTATACACACACATCCAGACAATAATAACAGCTGTTGACATTAAAATGTACATGCAGGAAATACTACGGTCGCTACGGAATGAGAATAAAGATTCAGATTTGCCCGATAGTGTGTGAATAGAAGTGCTGCATGAGATTTAACAGGGCAAAAGATAAAGCAAGCACTTGGGTGAAAATGGGTTTTCCCCAGATAAAGAACACAATTTCATATTCACACTTATCAGAAGACACTATCTTTATTTGCTGGCACAATTTCAGCAGCTTGTCATGAATGTGTGCTGTTAGCAGGCGATTAGCTCGGCTTAGCACAAAGACAGTGTATAAGATGTGTTGGATGTACAGTTGTGTACGTAGAAACATCTGCCAGCAGTGGCTCACAGGCTTCACTCTATGTTAGACAAGAATATAAATCCCAGACCAAACCAAAACAAACACAGAATCCATGGTAATCCTCTAATTGTTATTAGCGCAGGATGTGGGATGTGTTGGGTTCATTGTCGTGTCACTTTCCAACCAGGAACAGACCGAGAGCAATTTGAATAATGTCTTTATATAATTAAACATTAGTTTTGGTTTGGAAATTACCTTCATGGAAATCCCTCTGTTCCCGAGAAAGGGGTTCTGTTCTGGATTCATAATGTGTGTGTGTTCAGGTGATTTCTAAGATTCACATCTGTGCGATGGATTCACTTGAAGTGAGGGTTTCGGGAGAGAGATGCTGACAACCACATCGTCTCTTCCTTCAATCTATAATCTCCTTCTTACAGCCTCAGCGGTTTAATCCTCAGAGAGCTTTGCTGTCTCGGGGATGTGCTGCGGGACTGAGGTGCAATTCATTCTGAGGGTTTCAAATCAAGTCAGGGGCCGAGCTCAACCACCAGAGGGCGCTCTAGTAATAAGAATATGAGTCTTATTTCACCAAACAGATCTTACAGAGATCAACACTCGTGGAGTATTGAAAAATCTAAACGCAACCTGCTTCCGACCCTGAACTCACTGTGTTATCCACCACATCTGGACGTCTGACTTCAGGTTGTCTAGTGGCGTTCACCTCTGCTGTCCAGGAGTTACCTCTCTGCCGGAGAGAGCCACCTATCTGCCACACACACACACACACACACACACACACACACACACACACACACACACACACACGCATAAGCATAGATTTCTCATTATCCATAACTACACTAAAGAAAAACAGAATCTTCTACTGAGAGTGAAAGGTAGCGAAGTCCATTTCCATCCATCATAATCGAAAAGTTTTTTATGGTTTTATGGTCCATGGTTACAATTTCCCGACTGTTGTTAATTGTAAGAAAGTGACTGTCAATAGTGCTGAATCACTGCTCCGGTCTCAAAGGGCTTCACCACAGCCTTATTAAGAAAACTGTAAATTAAAAGAACCAGGTTCTCCAAAGTCCCCAGAAAGGGGGAAGATTCAGGTCATGAATACACTTCTCTGTGAGTTTTATCCGTTTAACAGTCCCAGCTGGTTTTGGTTCACTGCACAAAACTTCAGAGCCACAGTAAATCCTTTAATTAGGTCCCAGAGTCCAATTCTTAGACTGTATATCAAGATGGACAATGTGTCTCCACTTCCTAAAATGAAGCCAAGATATCACGGATATAAACGCATCTGGAGCCAGAGTAAACACATGACATATTAAAACAAACTTACCAGAAAAACGTTTAACGTGTACTTTGATCTTTCTAATTAGGTCGATGACACATCCAATAACATGGAAGAGCCAGGGTTTATGACCTGAATCTGAACTCACTAATCTGTGGCTTCTTTTTCAAGTCCCAAATAATCAATAAAACTCTGTAGGAAATGATTTCTTCCTTTATTTGTCCAACTCAAACTGTAAAATTTCAGAAAAGTTATTTATTCCAAACCTTATCCATGAGCTGGCCGATGGTCTGTATCATCCCACAGTGTTTCTCAGCCAGGAAGCGGTATCTCCTCTCCTCCTCCTTCAGAGCCTCTCTGTGGCTCTCCTTGAGGAACTGCGCATACTCTGAGCCGTCCTGGGGATTCATATATAGTTATATACATATATATTATATACACACTGTACAGGGACACAGACATATACATGGTGCATAGTGTGAGAAAGACACAGACCTTTGAGCTTCCCCTGCTCATTTGTCGGTCCAGAGCTGCTTCCTGGTTGTGGACCTCCATCTCGTACTGCCTCCTGCTTCCCTGTGAGACACAGAATTCACATCACGTCTGTGTCCAATCACCTCAGTCATCGTCCAGGTCTGTGAGGTGAGGCGGCCATATTCCTATTATCATTCATTAACTAATCCTCTCCAGGCCCACAGAACATTAACACTATTATCCATCCATGATAACCTGGAGTTATTATTCTGATTTGAATTCCTGGAGATGATTATGAGAGTCCCCTGTGACCTTGTGTTGCTCCGACATCACTCACTGAGATGTAATCTTTGTCCAGTCTAACGTTGTTGTCCATCTCCTGCAGAACCTCCACACTGAACCAGCGGAACTGGAACCAGACACAAACACATCCCATCATGAGCACACCAGAGGATCCCAGTCACAGATCCGTGATGCACAGTGTTTCACTTACGACTCCATCCAGCTCCAACGTCAGTCTTCTCTGGCTCTCGGAGATCTGGAGCAGGACATCTCCTGAAAGACAAGTGGGTCACATTTTACATTAGTGCTAAGAAGCTATAAAAAATAAAGACATTTTGCAATATAACATCTTAAATTATCTTTATTTTGTATCTGGTTTTTAACCCATGATGCAAAGATGAGTCACATTCTGTCACTGACTCCGGTGTGACAGTACTCTCACTCACACTGTAATGTTAAGACAAAATAAAAATAGAAATCCAATTTATTTATTCCATTCAATCCAGGTTTTGTTTTCATTGGATTAATTACAATTGTTGACTGTAGTTAGATTAGATTAGATCAGATTCAAATAGATCAGATTAGACTATTAGATTAGATTAGATTAAACGTTGTTGTCATTGCTTCTAAAAGACAGTTAAGCAACTTAACTTGAGTGCGAAAGCAAAGAAAGTTGATAGTATTTAAACAATATGAGCAGTTTAACCTGAGTGAAATTATGACAATAAGAAATAGCAGTTTTAAAGAAGTTGTTTTCGTTTGACAAAGCTTGACTGAGGCTGTAGCTATGAACTACTTCTATATTTCAGACCCTTGGGCCAATGCAGTGTGGTGCGTTCACTTTTTAATGCAGATTAAAGAGTCTCCACTGCCTGAGGATTAGTGAATTCGGTTTGTTTAGGTTCAAATCATTATTCCCTTGTTTCTGCTCCGTGTGTTTGGTTTGTTCTCGTTGATAAAAATCACCAAACTTGTTCCGAGACGCCAGAGAGAAGATGGAAGGAGGACGAACACTTCTCTTCATCTCTTGTGTGCACATCATCCAGCTGCTCTGATGAAAGGCCTCAGTGCATGTGCAGTAAATATCCAACTGTACGAAATCCTTTCTGTTCAATTGTATTTATTAATCTCCAACTCACGATAGACAATATCCAGAGGCACTAACTATATTTGAGACTCCTCAGTGTTATAGAGACAAACACAGTGAACATGAGGAACCTCCAGCAGACTCTGAGGAGACGTTTCACTGCTAATGATCCAGTTCAGACAAATATCTCCAGCTCTGCTCGTTAAACCTGACATGACATCGTTTTTCCAGTGGCCGGGTTAAGTGAGCCGAGCACAACCCGCTGTCTGTCTCCATCTATAATTCATATCCTGTGCTGGTGTCTGATACCCACCCTGCCAACAAGCACACAACACAACAGCACCCTGAAGCATTAAGCGGTTTTACATACACACACACACACACACACACACACACACACACACACACAAGCACAGGAGGAAACATAAAGTGCCTCCCGAGGGTAAACTTTGCTCCTCTGATACATAGGAAAGCTCTTTAATTAGTTTAATAAATGATCACTCCCTGGATTGTACATTAAGTCTTTGTGTTCCCACTTGTTGCACATGAGATGCACAGGTGTGTGTGTGCGTGCACAAACCGAGGGAGCGTGAGGACACGGTGTAAAAAGCCTTCTCTCCGATCTTTGACAGTGCACAGAAGTAGTCCTCGCTGGTTTCCGCCAGAGCTGAAACACACAAAAATACAAACACATTTGAAATACTTGAAATACCGAAACAGCAGGTAAATAGAGTCATTCACTGCAAAAAAAAAGAAAGAATTCTAATTTCCCAACACAAAAACATTCCTCTGAAATCCCAGCACACACCAGGAGGCCTGGATCGACACGATTTGCTCAATAAACATTTAACAACAACGACAGAAGGAGCGAACTTCTGTTGTTTTGTAAAGTTTTTATTGAATGAATATCTCTGATGGCTTCACGCTGTGCACGGGAATAATAGATTTTATTCTTGTGACTGATCCTGCACCAGCTGGCACCCAGGAGACGCTCCGCTGTGCACAAGGATTCTTCTTCTTCTCCTTTCTTGTACTCTGCAGTTATTTGAAAATGTGTTCACCTGAAAAACTGCTTAACATCACAGAGGAGTCACATGACCACATCAGCACTGACACTGATTTTATTCCTGCTCTAGAGCCAAAAGGCAAAAAACTACAAAAAACGTTAAGTGAGATTTGGTTTTTGACCAAATTTGGGATTGTTGACATCTGTTTGAATTTGTAAGTTAAATGTGCAATTTAAACACAAACAGCATGTTACAAACAACAAGGCAAACAGCTGCTAAGCTCCTTTTAAATTTAAACCAAATAATTCATTTTAAAGTAATTATACATGGCAATACTCGAATAATAATCCAACACTAGCCTTAAACCTTCTTACCCCCAAAAGGAAGTAAAGACCCTTAAGTGTCACTGAGATTTATATCAATAGTGATACACCTACACATGAATTATTTAATGATGAATCAAGGGCAGATCACGTCTTTTGCTCGTAACAGTAAATGTCTGGTGTGTCTGTAGCTTTAACACAATTATGGATTAGATAATTTATTTCATTTTTATCTTGAGTAGTTACATTTTATTGTTATTGTCACGTCCTGATTGATTTGATCTGACCTTGGCGATGTGTCTGTGACGTCAATGAGCGACCAAACGGTTTGTACTTGAGAAAACAAAAAATAAATTCTCAAAACGGAAGAATCTGAGCAGGCGGCCACCGACATGTTTTCATGTCTGTGCGGCTTGTGGTGCTGTGGAGCTGCTGTGAATCAGCTGGGGGGGGCATTACAATGTCTTGGGCCTATAAGCAAAGCTATAACAGCCCCGGGATATTCCCCCAGCACACAGACTTTGGAATGAGGTCCAGGGAAAGAGACGGATTACAGCTCCAGTGCTGTGCACCGTCATTACAGTTTGTTTAGCTTAAAGCACTGATAAAGATATAGGTGTGTGACTTCAACAGAAAAGTGCAGGGTTCCCTTTCCCCCCCCCCCCCCTCTCTCTCTCTCTCTCTCTCTCACGCTTTCTTACCCTTGAAAGCTCGGACGTAGCTGTTTCCCAGTGAAACCAATTTCTGCAGGCCTGGGTTGAACTCTTCCATCAGGCTCTGTTGGGGAGAAATGGATATTGATATTTTTCTCATCTTAGAAAACACACCTTAGAAAAGTCAATAGGATTAATCTTTAATTCAATCTGTGTTTGTGTGCTCGACGCTGGAGCAGAGTCAGACTCAGACTCACATCGCTCCTGTTATCAAGCCAGAGAAACACTCCTTGACTTTGTGAATTCACTTTGCGTTCGCTCGGCTGAAATTTCATAGAGAAGTTTCACCGAGCTCAACACACTCGGTAAGAAGAGTGAGAAATGTTTCTACGTGCTCCAGAAACCGTCCTAGTTTCCAGAAAGTAATCACAACACAGGACTTGTTGCCTTTACTCATAAAACTACTTTAT